>NC_143559.1:100912500-101212500 GCF_054136105.1 Typopeltis vanoorti | reverse complement strand
AATGTATAATTAAAAACTGTGCTTTTGATCCTTTCTTTTAATGTTACACGGTGATCAGCATTAATTTTAGAAATTATGGACTTTACAACCGTGTTATAAATAACTATTTTAATTTTCCGACGTTTCGACCCTCATATTAAGGCCATCATCTGGACTATACACAAATATACAAGGACAAGCTGAGTTACATTTCACACAGTATGCTAAAGAGACAATGATTTGATAAACGGTTATTCTAGTGGCATGACCTCTAGTGAAAATATATATATATATAAAAATAAAATAAAATAAAAATAAATAAAATTACAAATTAATTAGAAACTACATCAAAGCTATATTTAAGATAACATCAGAGGAACATTCTTTCATATGGATAGTTTTCCTACAGTAACAATGATGTTCTAATTTAACATGACAATTGTTATATTAGATTTAAGATTCTGGATTATCTGCAGTCCTGTTTATAGTTAACTCTTAGGGAGAATGGTTCCTTGGGTAGAATATGTGCCTTCCATTGCTTGGGATTTTTAGACCATCATTATTGTTAAGATTAAGGCGGTTGATAAGAATCTCACAGGATTTCTTAAATTTACGTCACACCAAAACATCATACCATGTTTTGGTGTGATGTAAACAACTGGTGCTTTTCCATTCAATTTTATGTAAAGTGTTCAGGACATGATCAGAAAGGCCAGCTTCACCATAGTTATTATATTTAATGTGTCACTTATGTTCCTTTTGTCTGATAGGAATTGTGCGTCCTATTACCCCTATATATGGTATATTGCAGGTGCAATAAATATGGTATACTCCAGGATTTGTGCCAGCGGAGGGAGAGGGTCTTTGGATGAGTTGAGTAAGCTTTTTAATTTTGCAGGAGGTTTAAAGGTGGCTTTAAGGATGTATTTCTGTAGTATTCTGTTTATTTTATCTGATGTCCCTTTAATGTATGGACTGGTTATAGTTTTATTGTAGTCTAGTTTATCTTTGTTTTTTAGTGAAGTCTTGTAAAGAATTTTGTTGATAATGTTTTGGCTGTAACCATTTTTTTAGGAAAGTATCACTGATAACTTTAAATTCATCTTTAAGTGCTTGTTCATTGGAGCATATCTTCAAAGCCCTGTTTTTTAGAGTATTAATGACACCTAGTTTTTGTGTTGGGTGGTGGTGGTAGGAGTTTATGTGTATATATTGGCCAGTAGTGTCAGTTTCCAGTAAACAATGAAGGAAAGACTGCCAAAAGGAACACGTGTGACAAGTGTATCTAGAAACGGAAGTGTGTTCTGCTTTTCAATCTCAATTGTAAACCGTTTGTGTTGTTTGTTTTGGTGTCTGAGGAAAGTGTCTGTCTATGGCCATGGTTGGTCAAACTATCCAACCACGCCATAAACAAAGATGAACTCTTGCTACTCAGCAAAGATTTAAACTTTGCCGTAGCACCCAGATCGATTAACAAACTGGATTTTATTTATAATATTGAAAGAGGCTTCAGATTCATCCTAACTTCCATAGCAGATAAAATACTTTTAGAAACTGCCAACATTTTAAATGTAAATTATAAGAAAACAATAACAAGCAACTTAACGAAACACGAATTAACAGTGGTGAAATCACTAAAATCAAATCCGGATATCTTAATAACTAGAGCTGATAAAGGCAGTGCCACCGTTATTCTAAATCGAACTACATATTTAGAAAAAATGAATCTACTAGTCTCGGACAGCAGTACATATCAGCTTGTTAACTACGACCCAACCAATAGAATAAAAAAGAAAACAGAGAAGCTACTTAAATCAGTTACCACATGGCCCGAAGATACAGTCAAAAAATTACTTCTGCACTACGATCGTTCTCCGAGAATTTACAGTCTACCAAAGATACAAGATACACAGACAAAACACACCACTCCGGCCAATAGTCGAGGTATAGACAGCCCGAATTATCACCTAGCCAAGAAATTAGCCTCAACACCCAAGGAGTTGGTAGGTCATTCCCCTCCTATATTAGAAACTCACAACACTTTATAAACATAATCAAAGACATTAAATTAGAAAAAGATGATTTATTAGTCGGGTTTTGACATCTCTGCCCTCTTTACGAATGTCCCAATCAATGATACAATCCTTCTTTTACAGGACAATTCCCTCCAGATATCATGGTGCTCTTTGCACCATGATATCTGGTTTACGTTCTGGTTATTTTGTGTAGCAAAACTCTTTCTACCTACTAAAAGAAGCAAAACTCTTTCTACTTTCTAAAAGAAGGCACGGCCATGGGCTCGCCATTATCCTCCCCTATTGCTAACTTTTATATGGAATATTTTCAAGCATATGAAAGGCACTAGATTCCTCTCCTTTAAAACCGAAAGTCTGACTTAGATACATTGATGATGTTTCGCTATCTGGCCCCATGGCTGCTAGACATTAGATACTTTCCTCAGCCACCTAAACAAACAACACAAATGCGTACAGTTCATAATTGAAAAGCAGAACACACTTCTGTTTCTAGATACACTTGTTACACGTCTTCTTTCTGGCAGTCTTTCCTTCACTGTTTACCGGAAACCGACACATACAGGCCAATATATACACATAAACTCCTACCACCACCGAAAACAAAAACTAGATCTCATTAACCACCTTACCGGCCATTAAAGATCAAATACGCACCCTCAAAAGCTTCGTATCCATCATAAATTTCAATGTAATATCAATGGTATTACAATTTTAATTTGCCCTTCGCATCCATGGAAATGTGGATGTATATGTGCATCCCTGACCGGTTGCTTGGTTAATACTCTAAAAAACAGGACTTTGAAGATATGTTCCAATAAACAAGCACTTAAAGATGAATTTAAAGTTATCAGTAATACTTTCCTAAAAAATGGTTACAGCCAAAACACTATCAACAAAATTCTCTACAGGACCTCACTAAAAAACAAAGATAAACTAGACTACAATAAAACTATAACTATTCCATTCATTAAAGGGACATTAGATAAAATAAACAAATTGCTACAGAAATACAACCTTAAAGCCACCTTTAAATCTCCTGCAAAATTAAAAAGCTTACTCAGCTCATCCAAAGACCCCCCCCTCCCTCTGCTGGCCCACCCTGGAGTATACCGTATTTATTGCACCTGTGATTTACCATACATAGGGGAAACAAGATGCACAATTCCTATCAGACAAAAGGAATATAAATGATGCATTAAATATAATAACTATGGTGAAGCTGGCCTTTCTGATCATGCCCTGAACACTTTACGTAGAATTGACTGGAAAAGCACCAGCTGTTTACATCACACCAAAACATGGTATGAACGTAAATTTAATGAAGCCTGTGAAATTCTTATCAACTACCCTAATCTTAACAATAATGATGGTCTAAAAATCTCAAGCATATGGAAGGCACATATTCTGCCCGAAGAACCTTTCTCCGTAAGAGTTAACTATAAACAGGACTGTAGATAATCCAGAATCTTAAATCTGTGTGTAGAGGCTTAAGTGCTGTGAGGACATCGTGTTGGGGGCTTAATGGATTGTATACAGCACTCAGAAAGGATTAAAACAGAATTTAATTCTTCCTATTAAAGTGAAATTTCACTAGAGGAAGAATTAAATTCTGTTTTAATCCTTTCTGAGTGCTGTATACAATCCATTAAGCCTCCAACACGAAATCTTAAATCTAATATAATAGTTGTCATGTTAAATTAGGATATCATTGTTACTGTAAGAAAACTATTATTATTAGTATTATTATTATGTGACATTTCCAGGGAGTCCAAAGACTCATTGAGGGAATGTGCTAATAGCATCGAATGATTGATCCTTTCCAACTACTAACCGCACTCAAACTTGCTTAACTTTTTTCGTGTGCCATTAGTAGCAGAGGCTCTACCAATCGACCAAGCTTTGCTGGTAACTATCTATATGAAAGAATGTTTCTCTGATGTTATCTTAAATGGAATCTAGCTTTGATGTAGTTTCTAATTAATTTTTTTTTATTTGTAATTTTATTTATTTTTTTATTTTATTGTATTTTATTTTTTTTATATAAATTATCTACATAACTTAACGAAACATGCTTTAACAGCGGTGAAATCACTAAAATCAAATCCAGACATCTTAATAACTAGAGCCAATAAAGGCAGTTCCACCATTATTCTAAATCAAACCATATATTTAGAAAAACATGTATGCAGTATTATATTTTCACTAGAGGTCATGCCAGTAGAATAACCGTTGATCATATCATTGTCTCTTTATCATACTGTGTGAAATGTAACTCAGCTTATCATTGTATATTTGTGTATACTCCAGATGATGACTTTAATATAAAGGTCTAAACGTTGGGAAATTAAAATAGTTATTCATAACACAGTTGTAAAGTCTATAATTTCTGAAATGACTGTGCTTTTGAATTGTTATATTTCAATCATTAACATTATTAATTAGGTATGGAAATATTAAATGTACGACATGCACTATCATGTTTTATAAAATAATTTTTATATACAAGTTTTTTTATTTTTTTAATTTTCTTAGTGCTTAGTTCCATTGCTGATATTTATGGTGCAGCAAGAATTAAAAGTGCACAGCTCTTTAAATGACAGTCCACTTTTGCCACATCCAGGAACTAGCTCTCCTCCAGTACTTACGTTACAACCATCTTGTATTACTATTGGTCATTCTAATGGTGCAGAAAAAAATAAGAAAAGAAAGAGGAATTATGCTATAATGATAACTGATGCTACAAAGTAAGTAGTAAGACCAAAGTTATGGTTTTTATTGAATATGAATGATTAATTTTATGATTCTATTTTCTAAGTCATAAGGATTACATACAAGAGGAGGTGGTAATGTTGCCATCTTTTGAAATATTCTCATCTGAATAGTTCCCCACTAATGTAATTACAAAAATCTCAGCCTTGTTTCATTTTAAACCCAATGTTCATACATTGGTTGGATAATTGAGAGATTACTCTCTCGCTCTGTGTTTGTGTGTGTATCTATCTATCTATATATATATATATATATATATATATATACACACACACATACATACATATACAGAAGATGAACTGACTCATTTTATTTTTTTGTGTTGAGCTCAAAATTAATAAAAAAATTTTTAAAAATAAGATTTGAGAGTGTTTTTGGAAACAAAGTAGAAGATTTGTAGTAAGAGAAGTTGTTATGGCTGTTGTTATAACAGTAGAGGACTGTGAAGAATTTGATTTCAGTATAATGGCTCAATAATTAAAATTAAAGTATCCCTGTTTAAGGCCTTGTGGAGCTGATCCAAATGCTGCAAAACCTTGAAGGAACACATTGTATCATGCAGAAGCAATATCTGAGGAGGAGAAAAAAGTTCCAAAATTCACCACTTAGGGTGTTGTAAACACTTTATAAAACCTTCCTGGCACCTGCCAAGGAGGGTTTTAAAAAGATGGATGCGGAATATATTTTCCATTCATTCTGGTTGTTAATAACATCTACAGTGATGGCACTAACATTGCCCAATGTACTTTTCTTGTGAAACTGTACTACCTAAACAATTGCAATTGTGTTGTTGCACTCATGAATTTCATCACCTGAACAAATGTTGATCAGCTATAAAAATTCTACAGATGATGCTGCATTTCTACTCATTCAAGATAACTCTGATACAAGAGTTGAATCTGCAATTCTCACATTCACTTTTAACATTCTTTGCTCAAGTAGAGTTGGATACATATGGCCATGGATGATTTTTTGGGAGAAGAGGCCTGCTTATATCTGATCGGAGCTGTGAATGGCAGGTGTGGGGGATATGCAAAACATGCATGCAATCCAACAAATTCCTTTGCATTCATCCAAAGTTACTGAATGGTGCAGGTTTACAGCTTCATTTATCATTGGACCATTCATCATTCTTCTTGGAAGACATTTGTCATTCAGGTTCTGTGACCTCAGTTACTTCTGAGAGGTATCACGATATGATAAAAAAAACTTTGTCGTGCTATAGCCTGTGCATGGATTCAGTCATTTTCATGCAGGATGGGGCCCCTCCATCAGTTGATCCATATAGGAGATTCTTTGAGAACATTTCACTGAAACCAGAGTGATTAGCTGTACATTTCCCATGGCATGGCCACCTTATTCACCTGATTTTGATCCACTGTGACTTCTGGCTCTGGGGATTTCTCAAAGACAGGGTTTATCGGGATCATCCTAATGACTTACAAGCACTTAAAGACAGTATAATGCAGCATGTGTACAACATCAGTCCTGACCAGCTGCATTCTGCTGTACATTCTGCCAGCTGCACAAGACCTTAAACAGATACTTCAAGTTTGATCACCCTGTATCTTAGATAAAGATATCTCTGGGTTTAATAGTTAAATAGGAATTTAAGAGATTTAGTTACAAATGAGATATACTGCAATATGAACCATGTGGGTAAGGTTTACTAAGAGTTGACTATCATTAGGTATAGATTTAACCTCCTACTTTTTTTTCTTTCCTCTGGTGCTGTCCTTGTTGGGTACACCTGTATTAATTTTCTTTTTCTTTTTTAAATATTCTCATTTTTATGCTGATTGGTAAAGGAAATGATTTTTTCAGATAACAAATTATAACTTCTCTTCTAGTTTTTAGGAAAGACTCACTCAATAAAAAGAGAAATACAGCAATCCCTCGATTAATGCGCCTAATGCTACTTGTAAACAGCGCATTAATCGAAAAATGCACTAATCGAATATAATAACCTTTGGAAAAAAGTATAATTGTTCCTGAAATTTCTTTTTTGACCCTTAATTTTTTTTTATAAAAGAATCAGGATATGTCTCAGGGCCTAGTTAAAGGAAATTCATGAAGCTGAAAGTCAATAACACATATTCAGAATATAAATTTATTATTCTACTTCTTAACAAAGAATTGAGCTAAAGTAGTTTGTGCGGGCATTCTGTTTCCTTTTGATATAACTGACGGTATGACTCTGTTGCTTTTTCTGCAAATTGTACTGCTTCTCTCTTCATCAGGGTCAGCTTCTAAGCATTGTTGCTTAAAAACTTCGGTTGGACAAAAAATATTTTCAGTTTGTTTCTGTGAAATCTCAGTGATTGTCAAGAAATCTCAGATCTTGTCAGTGATTAAATTTTCTTCATACTCTTCGGGATCTTCTCGGTATGCATCTAAATTTAGCAGGTGGGAATGACTCAATATCTCAGAATGAGATTTAATTAACTTAGATTCATTTGAAAAGCCTCTAAAATCATTTGCATAATGTGAAAGAATGTGCTTCCAAATGGCTCCCATATTGCTAGCAGTAATTTCATTTGACATTGTGACTTTATAATCAGAGAAATCCCTGCTGGTTATAAAGTCACAATGGAAAGTACTCGCTTCCAAAATAGGCCGGTTTCATTGACATTAAATATTTGTTGGTCACAATAGCCCCCTTTTCTTTTCTGGATAATTTGCAGCCACCTCTTTATCTGCACTTGCAGCTTCACCTGTGATTAGAGCATTATGTAGGCTATTTCTTTTTTTGAACTGCTCAAAACACCCCAGCACTAGCATGGAATTCTTATTTTCCACAGTTCATAGCCCTTTCTTTCAAGGTTACAAAGAGAATTTCTTTCAAGTTTCCAAATAAGGTCAGTGCTTAGTGGGATCTGTTTTCAGTTACAATCTTCGATCAGTGTCGAATGAAATTACTGCTAGCAATATGTGAGCCATTTGGAAGCACATTTTTCCACATTATGCAAATGATTTTAGATTCAAATGAATCAAAGTTAATTAAATCTCATTCTGAGATATTGAGTCATTCTGACCTTCTAAATTTGGATGCACAGCAAGAAGATCCCGAAGAGTATGAAGAAAATTTAATCACTGACAAGCCCAAAGAGATTTCACAGAAACAAATTGAAAATATTTTTTGTGCAACCGAAGTTTTTAAGCAGCAACTTAGATGCTGACTCTGATGAAGAGAAGCAATAAAATAAACCAATGCTCTGTAGTAAATGTCAAGGATCTGTAGTATAGCAGGAGTTGAGAATAGTATTCTTTACATGTTCTTAGACTATCCATTGCTCACCAATAGTTGGAGAAGAGCATGCAAGTCTCTCTAATTCAATCATTATGATACTTTGATTTCGAGTGCATTCATGATGAACTTTAAGCAGCTTTACCTTTCTCTTTGTATTCAGCAGCTTTGCTTAAAATTGCTCTTATAGTTGATTCACCTATTTTGTGTTCTCATCCTGTCTTTGCTCTGGACTTGCCTTGTTCATTTTTCTTTATTATTACAAGTTTTTCTCCTAATGAGATTACTTTTCCAGTCATTTTCAAACTTTTTTGCTCACTAATTCTTTTACTCATGATGAAAGGTTGGGAAAGTATTTTAAAATAAAAAAAAAGTAAGGAAAATGATTGCAAAGGAGGCATGAGATATGATCAGCAAATGCTATGTAATTAGCAGATGACATAAATTTTGGTGGTAAATTTGGAACATAATGTACATGCAAATAGTGTAGTACTGTATGCCATTAAAAAATAACTTTGTAAAATGTTTTAAATCGATGACTAAATTATTTCATCCTGGGGAGTGATTTTTTAAAATAGTTAGCCATAAAAATGTATAGATAAAAATTTTTTAAAATCTGTAACATTTATTTTTAAGATGTATATGGGTGCATTAATTGAATTTTAGAGTCGCACTAATTGAATTTGGGTTATAGAAAAAAAAATGATGCACTGATCGGGGATGCATTAATCGAGGGATTGCTGTATGCTTTAATAAAAATAAACAATGCATAAAATTAATTAAAATAATTTACAGTGATCCTGGTGTGATTTTTTTTTTTTACATTGCTTGGTGTGAGACTACCATCCCGCTTATTGGATGCCTGAAGTGGCGGTCTTGAAAAAGTTCCATCTTTGGTCTCTTGACCAGGGTTTCCAAACTGTAAATTAAATTAATTTAATGAAAATAAATTTTAAAATAATGCAAAAAAAATATAAAATTGATAGAAATGGGGGGGGGGGAATCATTAATCCACTTACAGTACGAAATGTATTATAGGTTTATAATAACCTGTGAAAATGATAACTAACATTGTGTTTAATAGGTTGATAATATAGATAGTTAAATCAACTAGTTTCACTACATATTCTAGTGGTTTCCACTGGATTAGGAAGAACAAAAAAATAAAATAATCAGTAAACATGAACCATTACATAACTAAAACTGAACATGTAGGAACCATTACACAAAAGTAAAAAATGAAACATGGGGAGCATGGAAGCTGGCACCGGTCAGTCATTGTTCAGTAGGTTATATATGATAGTTGACAGAAAAGTTAAAGTCTGATGTGTGGAAAGAGCTAATAATTGACTTCTTAATATAACATAAAATCACTCCTTGGTTTCTGTTGAGTGTGCCTTGAGAGTGGATAACCATTGTATCCTCTATGATATTGTAGGCACTTAGGTTGTTTTCTGTGTAAGGCATAGAACTTTCTCATTCAGTATTCTGGTGAGTGTGAGAGAAATGGAAAGTTAGGCCTGAGCTGTCTTCACTTTTGTTAACATCTCCAATATGCTTTTTTTTAGTCTCATTTTTAAACTTCTAGATGTTTGAAAATATATGTGTAAGCAAGGCCACAAAAACATGGAATATTGTAAACTCCAGGATGTTTGTTGAAAGGGTTGTAGTCCTTAGGTGAATGTAATAGAGCTTATATAGCCACAATAGGCTTGAAAGCCACTCTTATCATAAGATTTCTGGAGATTGGTGATTTTGAGAGAAAGTTTGCCAATATAAGGGATAGAAAAACCAAGGCTCTGTAGTAAATGTCAAGGATCTGTTGTATAGCAAGAGTAGAGAATAGTATTCTTTACATTTTCTTAGACTATCCATTGCTCACCAATAGTTGGAGAAGAGCATGCAATTCTTCTTTTAGTGTTTCTTTATCTCCTGTGTTATGTCCTCATTTTCCTTATATTTCTTCTTACTTGGCTTATAATATTTACTTCATGTCTATATCATTAATAATTCCTTAATTCAACACTTTCTGTTAGAGCCTTAAATATACTTCATTAACTCTTTAATTTATGCAGTCTCAACATTTACTTTGGGCCGATAACATCTTTAAGGATATTGCACATGGGTAGAGGACAAAGAGATTCCCAATGGACAATGGCAATTCCTTTGTTTCAGTGCTGGTTCTTTCTTCGGATTCAGGGAAAATTTCAATTATACTGCGCCACCCTGAACCCTAGATTTCTGAACAATGAAAAATCAAAGAACCAGAACTTAGCATAGAACACTATCCCTAATTACTTAAACAATATGAAGTAGTTCAAACCTCATCTATCTTTAACTTAGTTTGCAGCCGTAGCCTCCCCTATAAATTACCTCCTGCCGTGGTTCGATTATTTATGAGCGGTGCAATAGAAAATGAAATCAGGCAAGTCAACTATTGAATCTAAAGAAAACATTTTATTACACTCTAGACAGATTACATATCATGAATAAACTTTGGCACATGCTAGCTTCAATATCAATTTCAATAAAAAAAAACATAATCATCTAACCCTTCTTAATCTCTCTTAGCATACATAAATATCAGTACAGTTAAAACATTCTTTCAAAGGTAAATCAGAAGCTAAACTTCACAATACTATAGGTTATTCATTCATAGACATTAATTTAACCCTAATTTCTTCATTCATGTCTCAGAGTTACACTGCCCTCTTAAATTGTATCTCTAAAGTCCTTGCATAAAATTCACAACCTTCTAAACTTAATGTCCAACTAAATTTTACAATCTTTCTTCCTTTATATATTCACTGAACAGATCAAAGTTTCTACTTTACCAATTGCTGGGGAACCATTAGAACATCATACATATCTCGATATAACATCACCTCCAGGTCCACTTTTCGTTCTGCTTGGTCTGCATTACCCCACTGAATGGTCCGGACTAGATATATCTCCAGCGACGAAGACACGTACTCACCATCCACTGGTCATCAGACTTGGCAAGGCTTAGCTGTCTCTGCGGCAATTAGGAACTCAGCTCTGCTGGGCAAATCCTTAACCAGTGATTTCCCAAGGATTCCTTGGCATTATCCCACGATCTCTGCTTTGACGATCCCTCCAAGGAACGGGGACGAACATCGGCAAGCAAAGAGGATGACTAAAGACAAATGCCAACCAAAAAGTTCTGAGCTGGCGATGCTTCGCTTTTTAAATTCCACGCCAACACTTCCTTACTATGTCATTAAATTTCTCCCTCTTTGCTCACGTCACCTTACATCTCCCAGCACCTAGTGCCATAATCTCCCCTAGCATGCTCTTCGGTGGTGGTGGTGTGTGTGTGGGGGGGACTGTGTGCTCCCCTTCCACAGTGCACGTGTACTTTGGCGTACATGTTTTGCTCCTGCTATTGGTACTTAATCTGATTAGCCTTCTCTCAGTAATATACAAGTATTTATACAAATTTAGCAAAGTTTAAACAATGGACTATTCACAGTCAATACATTACAACACTATGGAAAAATAAAAGGATTCTTAAATTATTAACGTTTCTGGTCATTTACAAGCAATTTTATCCATCTGATATATCAGTATATGCCAAAATGTAAGATCCATGTTAAGCTCTGAAGAAAATATAAATTAATACAGTTTCAGTTTCATTCAGAACTTAACACCTGTAATAAAGATTGGCCTTTTTTTTATCATATGTATAATACCTAATTTTTTCAATGTATGGTGCAATGAAGAGAAATGTAGGTAACAATCTGTATGAGTGGGCTTACAGTATACGCTAAGAGAGACGACTCCTGCTTTTTTTTCGAAATTAAACATTTTGGATAGGTAATTTTCCTTCATTTTCAAGTGAATTTAATTTTATCGTGGAAGGAGTTAATAGATGAAAGAAAATCGTGTAACTCAGCCACACTGAGTTTCCAGATTATAAATGTCATCTACATATCTCCACCGAAGTGATGGTTTTGGATTTGTAGATAGCAGAAAATCTCTTTCAAAGTTTCCCATGAATAAGTCAGCTCATGGAGAGGACTTCCCATTGCAAGGCCAGATAGTTGTTTGTAGATGTTCTCATTTCGTTGGGAGTAATTTGAGTTGAGACACTGTCTAAATAGTTGGGAGATGGGAATATTAGGAGGGAACAGATCATCTACAAGTTCCATAACTTCATCAGAAATATTTGTGAACAAAGATTCTAGACTAGCTAGAATGCCTGTTGGTAAGATAGAAATGTCTCCTGGTTTTTCTACAAAGTGTTGCAAGTTTTTGATGAAGAAGTCTGTGTCTGATGTGCTGCTCTATAAGCCTACTTATTTGATAACAAATAAGTAGGCAAGCTAATAACATCTACAATAGACCAAAGAGGAATATGAATCTTATGTATCCTGAGCATTCTATATAACTGTGGAGTTAAGGGGTGCATAGATTTCAGTCTTCTTTTTATTAAAATATAAATCTATAGAAATCAAGAACATCAATCGTACATTCTTCACAACTCTGATAAAATTGGTGCAACATGGGATAGAGACAAGCCACACCATTCTCTGATCCAGGACTCGCCTTCTACACAGATGTCGCTATAAATTAAAATGCCCCTATTCAAAGAGAGTGCTGAAGCCTTACTTCAATGCCCTAACTTGAATCGAAATGATTGCCTATCCTTCTCAAAAATATTGGAAAGTTTAATCTGGATAACACGCTAAGTTTTTTTTTTTTTTTTCCAATTGAGACCTTCTAGTTCTTGTTTGTATTTCACCTTGTAAAAAAACTGTTCTTATCAAGCCACTGATGATAGTCTGTTAATTTCAGACTGAAATATTTGGCAAATATTAATATATTCTTGTGCTAATGTGTTGATAATTCTTAATTTCATGTCACAAGTGTCTCTCAAGAATAGAACTTTTTGTGGAACCACACATAAACAATGAAGTAACTAACTATAGAGATCTTCTACTTTGAAAATTATTGGCCAAAATACATCTCTTCATATATGGAATATGTGTAGTATCCTGCTTGTTAAGACTTCTGGCTTGCTTTTATTTTGAACTTCAAAATTAATTGGCATAAATAGAAAAGAAATTTTATCTCCCTCATACACATACTTTTCTACTCTAGCAAAATTCAGATTAATGAATTAATAAACTTTTTTTTTAACACAAAAATGCATGAAACTGTTCCAGCCAGTCAGAGCCAGTTGTCAGAAACAAATGTAGATTAGTTTATTTTCTTGTAATGGTAGGATGCTTCACACTAGGAAATGCCTCTTTGACCATTAAAATTCTTTAGATTCATCATTTACTGTTCGTTCAGGACTGAGGTGTACTCGCTCTCTTTTTCTCATTCCAGAAGAAGAAAAATAAGAAAATTTATTACCTCTGTATCTTAAAACATTCACCCAATCTGATCTACTTTTCATTATCAAGAATAATAAATTAACAAAAATTCAAATTTTTTTCTTTCCTTTTTCCTTTAAGAACACTGTTCACGTGGACTGAATCTTCCATCTTATTTTTCTAAGTGAACTTATATGAATGTTCTTTTTATGCTTATGTCAACAGGAATGATATTTCTAAATTGTTCCAAAAGTTATAAAAAGTCTCTACTTTCCTGACTAATGTTTGTTCACTGCATTCCGCATTATTTTATTTTCTCTCTTAATGCAACTTTATTTCTTCCTATTAGACTTAAAATTTTTTTTTTCCTAATGAAGCGATTTTTTTACTCCACTGCAATCTCTATGTTTCATCCTTTTTGTTGCCCATAGCAGTCTCCATTCCTTTTTTAGATATTCTGATATTCATCTGTTTGCTTCTCAGTTGCATTGCTGCAGAAAGACTAGTAACAAGTTAGACTCTTCACACAGTCTTGGAACAGCTTATAGCTGGCATTATAGTTCCATGTAGTGTAAATATACAAAGATATCTAAACATGACCACTTTTTGCAACTGTAATTTCTTCATATAATCACTTCATATAATCTTTCATTCATTAATTGGCTAGCGTCACTAAAACATGTATCCCTTTCTTAACACAGGATTTAATTTACCCACCTTTAAATTAACCATGCAAAAACATGCAACCTTTGAGGAGTGTTTCCTGGCCGAGAGAAAGAAAGTCGTGAGCATGACGACGTCATTCTGTATTTATAAATTACATTCTTTGTAAATTTTACAGTCCATTAATCATGTCTAAGAATAAGAGCAATCCCACAACCTGGTCATTAAGTGAAAAAAAGAGGAGGAAAGTAATTATCTTAGATATAAAACTTGATATAATTAAAAGATTTAAACGTGGTGAAAGTAAAAGTAAGATTGCAAGCAAATTTGATTTTAACGAGTCTACAATACAGACTATTTTATCCAAAGCTGATAAGTATTGCAAGCAAGGTAAAGTTGCATCTACATCTGCATTTATGCAATGCACATGTAACTGAAGTGCTATAATAGGTGAAACAGAAGATCTGTTGATTATTTGGCTGGAAAACTGCAACGAAAAGAGAATTCCAATTAGTGCCTATAATATCACAGCCAAAGCTCTAAGCCTCTTTTCAAGACTTAAAGAGACTAAATATAAAGAAGATAATTCAAAATTCGCAACTACCTTGAAAATTTTAAATCTAGGGCCTAAAGAATGTGAAAATAACAGGTGAAGTGCCAAGTGCTGATGAAGATGCTACATCTACATTTCCTCATGAGCTGCAGAAAATTATCGAAGAAAATGATTACTATTACCACCAAATTTTCAATGTAGGTGAAACTGGCCTCTATTGAAAAAAAATGCCATCTAGAACTTTTCTATCAAAAAAAGAAGCAGCATAGTCTGGCTATAAAGTGTCAAAAGATTTCTTAACTGCTATGCTTGGAGGGAATGCTAATGCAGATTTTAAATTGAAGTTGCTGCTTGTCTATCGAACTCAGAACACAAGGGCTTTAAAAGGATGCAACAAGAACTTTACCTGTAATTTGGTGGGCAATTCAGAAGGCTTGGGTTACCCAAAGCCTATTCGAAGATTGGTTTAAGTCTTATTTTTGTCTGTCAGTTGAAGCTTATTGCAAGAGAAATAACTCAGCTTTCAAAGCTCTTTTGCTTTTAGACAAAGCACCTGGTCATTCAAATTCTCTTATGATCTGTGTGAGAATGTAAAAATTTTATTTTTTTTCACCAAACACGACATCAATGTGAGTGTCATTGCAACTTTCAAAGCCTATTTTCTTACAAAGACGTTCTCAAAGGCAGTAGAAACAACAATGGGAGAAAATGCAATTCATTTTTCCAAAATTCTTGGATCACTCCAAGAATTTTGGAAAAATTTTAACATTAAACATGCAATTGAAAACATTCAAGACTCGTTGGAGCAAGTGTCTTCTCCCATTGTTGTTTCTACTGCCTTTGAGAACGTCTTTTAAAGAAAATAGGCTT
Organism: Typopeltis vanoorti; assembly: GCF_054136105.1. Taxonomy (NCBI): domain Eukaryota; kingdom Metazoa; phylum Arthropoda; class Arachnida; order Uropygi; family Thelyphonidae; genus Typopeltis; species Typopeltis vanoorti. The sequence continues at coordinate 101,197,041 of NC_143559.1, read as the reverse complement.
TGAAAGTTGCAATGACATCCATGTCCATGGGTTGTAGCAATGATGTTGTGTTTGGTGGAAAAAATAAAATTTTAATTAGAGCTGTTTGGAAAAAAACCTTTTGCCAGAATGCTCTAGTGACTTAGGTGGTTTTCAGAATCCTGTGAACAACATGGTTGAAGAAATTGTTGCAATTGGTGATGACCTTGATTTTGATGGTGTTGATGCAGAAGGTGTTAAAGAATTATTGGATTCAAATTCAAAAGATTTCAATGACAACAATCTTCTTGAAATTGAACAACAACAACATCTAGAACATATGGATCTAGATGTTAATCGAAGAATGCTTGTTTGCCGAGGTCTAGAGAGTCATTTTGCTTGTTATCGTAGAATTTATGCTGATAAGAAAAAAACTAAAACTATTCAAATGACTCTTGATAACTTTTTTTGATAAAAAAAATTGCAGTGACTAATGTAACAAATTATTAATACAGTAATCGATCATGGATGAATTGTAATTTTTACCATTGATTATTATACTTGATTAATGCAATTTTGATATATGCGGTAACGTCGAGAGATTAATTAATCGCATTAATCAAGTATACCTGTAATATAGATTAGGTAAAATAATTAAATAATTTCATCTTCTGTATTTTTGAAACCAGAACTACAGTTAACAGATCCATATAGTACAACAATATCTATTGTAATATAACTTTTTTAAAAAATTAACAAACTTCTTTTTTTAGCATAAATATATAAAAATATACATTGGACTTTAAGAACTTTTATGTTAAGGTTCTCTGCATCATTGTCATAATCCAGTGTGATGACCACAACTTCTGTAATTTGACTCCTAAACTTTAGATTCCCATCCACCATTATTCCCAGACCTCTCCTCTTGATCAAAATTTCCTCCCTAAGGGGAGATGAATTTTCATCACTTGGTGTGAGACCACTGTCCTACTTACTGGAGGCGTGCAGTGGCTGGAAAAGTTCAGTGTTTGGTTTCTAGAGCAGTGTTTCCAGATTATGTAAAAAAATAATAAATAAAAAATGTAAAATATAAAAACAAAATAACCAATAATAATAATAAAATCCTTAGCCTGTCCATGGTTACTAATGTACTATAGGTTTACAACCTTTCATGGATAGAGTAATATTAAAATGTGTATATATATATATATATATATATCAGGGGCGAATATTCCAGGTGTGCGGTGCACATCCACAGAATAGCACAAATATAATATCACCGATGTTATATTTGTGCATTTATTCCTGTTAACGTCTCGGCTAATTGTTTCCTGGCTTCGCGTTAATATACTGTGTTTAAAATTAAACACAGTATATTAATGCTTCATGAAGAGGACCCATTGTAGCTTTAAAGCTCGGGTTTGCAGTCAAAAATAGAGACACCTTTGAGCAGACGTACAGATGGCACAGTGGATCAAATTCTTAGTGGTCCAGTGGTTTTAAAAGGCCCAGAAGGCGAGGCTGGGTGTCCACCAAGATAATAGCACCCAGAAGTTGATAGTGGCTGTGATTGGTTATTTTGTGGGGCAATCCAATTGAACGTTGTCATTTATTATATTATAAGTTGTTGTTTTTGTTTTCTGAGTTTCATCTGTTTTGCATGCGTGAAGACATAGACAAGTATTTAATATATATATATATATATATATATATTTTATAAATAATTTATAACTTTTTGGTCATATTTACAATGTTAAACAGTGTTGAACGATGTACTGAATGTCCCGTTTTCTGCCAAAATAATTTCCCAAGTGATTAATGTTTCCAATTTCTGTGCATATTATATCTTTATTAAAATATCATATGAAAATTCAAATTATCTGTCTCACTGTAGTATTTGCCAACTTTATACTTTCCATATTAAAATTATATTAATTATTAACTTAGTGTACGATGTTATCCTACAATTAATTGCATTGGACCATTCAAGATGAGCGCTGATGTGTTATGTAGTCTTAAAACTTTCATACATCAATAAAAATGCAATGATATGGTCAAATTGAGGTGAATTTTGTAGCACGGGTTGCATAAGCCACATGACAGCACACCCAAAATAGATGGACACACGACGCCACTGATATATATATATATATATACAGGGTGTTCGGGATAAATTTGACAGTTTCGTAAGGAAAAAGAAAATCTTCTTTGTATCTATTAAATTTAATGAATTGACAAAACAACATTACAGGCAGAGTTAATTACAATACTATCAACAAGATTTACTCAAAATAACCACCATTAGCATCGATCACAGCTTCAATTCTGCTTCGGAACCTCGAACAAGCTGATGCTACGGTCTCCCTGGGAAGGGCCGCAAAAACTGTTTTAATTTTATCCATTAACTGGGCTTTTGTATTACTGGAAGTGCGATTGGTGTCTTTTTCAACTGCGCCCCATACAAAATAATCCATGGGGTTAAGGTCTGGGGAGTTTGGAGGCCAAACATTTGGACTGGTGAAGTCGTAGAAATTTTCAGACAACCATTTTTGACTTTTCCCAGAGGTGTGGCAAGGGGCCGAATCCTGCTGCCATACATACGGCCTACCATTGGCTACCCTTGTTATCCAGGGCTTGACTACAGTTAGCAACTCCACGAACAAAGCCCGAATTCCAATGCCAGGGTTCTTCAACACCTGTTCCTGCAGATTTGCGAGGAATTCTGCTGTACGAACGCAATCAGATCGTCTGCTAGGGATCTTTCTTCTTGCTACATCCTCGTAGTCACCATTGCAAGTCTCTAGTTCATGCCTGATTGTTTTTACTGTATTCAGGAAGCATTGGGCAGCAGTCGTAATATCCTTATTTTGATGGCGGGCACGAATCATCATGATACAAGTTATTCTCTTCCATGATTCAGGTGGGTTCCAGCTATCCATCCTTTCTGACATCTTGTATATGAATGAAGAAGGGTCCAAACTTTTAAATGAAGAGAAGTGTGTGTTAATACATGTAACTTACGGAAAAATATAATTAATTATAAATATGTCAAATTTATCCCGAACACCCTGTATATGGATCACGTGTGGGCCATCCATATCCTTGAGATTTTTAGCTATCTTTACTGTTGAGATAAGGATGGTTGATTAGCAACTTTAAATTTGCTTCATGCTGAGTTTTGGTATTATGGAAGGAAATGGACACCTTTTCAATAATTTCTGTGGAATTTATCAGAAAGGCCTAATTTCTCTTATTTATTTAATCTAGCATGTTCATGTTCTTTTTTTGCATTGATATTGCATATATATATATATATATAGCTATTCAATTTATAAGATGCTTCAAAGTGACATTAAGGTTATTTATGTGTAGTATCTGTGTAGAAATCTACTTTTTTTTGGCTATTTCTTTAATATATGAAAGGGCTATGGCCTTATTATAATCTTTTTGATTTTTAGGTGCAAACTTGAAAATTTTGTGAATTTTTTTTTCTGTAACCTTCATTTTATGCTTTGCTAATTATTTCTAATTCATTCTTTAATGCTTACTCATCTGAGCAAATTGTTGCTCTATATTTGATGTTGTTAATAACACCTGGTTTTTGTGATGGTAGTGGTAAGAATCTGTGTTCATGTATTGGCCAATAGGCACAGTATGTATATGGTAGATAGTGAAGAACATGTTTTATTATGTGTATATGTGTATTAGAGGAATGTATGTAAACTTTAGGAAGGACTTTAGAGAAGGTTTTCTTTGAATGATAATAAGATTGTATGCTAAACTGTGTTCTGGTTTCTCGATTCTACACTATCTGTTAATCTAGGATTCGGGGTGGCGCAGTGAAAAAATAAATTTTCCCTGAATCCGAAAAAGGAATTAGAACCAGTGTGAGACAAGGGAATTGGTATCCGTCATTAGTAATTCCTTTGTCCTACAAACCACTAGCATCGTTCTTGTAAGTATAGATTGGCCAAAAGAGACATTGAAGTTAAGATATTTAAGATCGAAGATAAAGTTTTAGTAAAATTAAGAATAATCAAGAGGTAAAAATAAGAGAATATAGACTAAATATAGAGTAAATGATAAGAATAAATAAATTAAGAGAGATAAAATTTTGCAGTGTGATGGTATGGTTCTGGGTTTGCCTCGGACTGCTGTTTGTTGTGCCATGAACACTGAACTTCAAAAGGTATATGAACATTCTGGACAATGTAGTGCTTTCTACTTTGTGGCATTTCTATGGAATATAAGGCTGCTGCTGTAACTGCTTGACTTATGGACATGAACGTCACCCCACTTGACTGGCCTCCACAGAACCCTGATCTCTCAACCCTTGAACATCTGTGGAATGAACTGGAGCATCGAGAGAACTCAAGGGATGTCTGTCCCACAACAGTCAATGACCTCATTGCATGCCTTCAGGTAGAATGGTCTGAAATTCCCATTGATCGCTATCATATGTTGGTGGAAAGTATGCCTTGTAAGATTGCTGCAGCCATTGCAGCGAAAGAAGATCCTACATCTTAAGGCAGGCATCATGGCTGTTTGTTCCTCACTCTGTGGTGTTTGTCGACTTATTTCTAAGCAGTGTATATGTATGGTAATATATTTGCTGTTATGGAATGTAGTGTTTTTAATGTTATTTACATTGCTGTTTGTTTTTTTTTTATGGGAAGGTGAATTTATTATTTATTTATTCATTACTTTTTATTAAAATATCAGATCTACACACAGTAACGGTGCAAAACCTATAGCATATTACATGTAATAAGAGGGTAAGAAGAAAAGAAAGAAAGAATCTGTTGATGTTTTTCTTGGGGAAAGGCTGAATGAAGGAGATTGTTCCAAAGAATAGAGGTAGATGGAATGAAAGAAGAGGAAGAGAAATTGGTTCAGTAAGTTTAAAACTTGACATTAAATAGATATTGACCAGCAGCTGCTTGTGTTTTTACATTCTTGGAAGAAAGTGGGGCAATGATGGTGGCCAGTTCGTTAGAACATTGTTTGTTGAAATAACTACAGAAACAGAATGTCTATGAGAGAGTAAGTGGAGTGAATCTATGAGAGGAGTTATCATTTAATTGATTAAATTACTCTCTTCTAGATAGCATCAAGTATTCATAGGGAGGTGTTAGGCTTATCAATCCTAAATGTGAGGCAACATTCCAAGGTTGTTTTTTTTATATAGTGAAACCTGTGGGGTATCCATAACTATAGAATAATACGTTTGCCACAGTAAATAACTTTTTTATTATGTAAGTATTTCGTCTTATGTATCATAAGGCATCATCAGTACACAACTAATGAACAACAATAGGAATTGAAGTCAAAAAACAAAAACCAATATTGTGCATGCTTGTTTTTTGGAATCCCTCTACATATATAGTCGCGTGTTCATGGATTAATAACTATTGGGCTGAAATTAAAATCATTTAAATTAAATTAAAATAAAGCAGATAAATTATTGAATATAATAATAATTGAAGGTTGCAAGCTGGGGATGTTCACAATGCTACCTTCTCCAAAAGACAAACTCTCACCAGTGATGCTACTTGGCATATACCAAGTACCATATTTGTGTAACTTGTCTTACTATGGACAAACAGGAAGATCTATAAATAAACATATCTCTGAACATCAAGACCACATCTGCCTTATCAAACTTCACAAATCTGGCCTTGAACAACACAGAATTAAAAATGCTAACCACAGGATCAATTGGCAAAATGTCAAGTTACTACATAGATCCACATATAAACATGAACTGTTATATAAAGAAAGTGCTGAAGCCTTACTTCATAGACCTAATCTTAATCGAAATGACTGCCTCACTATTCCAAAAGTTTGGGAAATTATGCTCAGTTGTATTCAATAATTTATCTGCTATATTTTAATTTCATATAATTGATTTTAATTTCAGCCCAATAGTTCTTAATCCATGAATTCAATTCCTATTGTTGTTTATTAGTTGTACTAATGATGTCTTATGATACATAAGATGAAATATTCACATAATAAAAAAGTTACTTACTGTGGCATACGTGTTATTCTATAGTTATTTCAAGATTGGGCAGATTTGGATTTATATTGCAGCTGTACGGCTGAGAAGTAATGCATTGAATAGAAACACACACCTAGTTTTTTGGAGGCTCAAGAGGCCATTATTATTATATTGATATCTCCTTAGGATCTGATGACCCGTTGTTCACACATTATTTGGCTATTATTGACACAATATCTTTCATACATGTTTATTCACATGCTAGCTATTATTCACACAATACCTCTCTTTATACTCACGACCACCTCTGGCAAATCATCCTGCCCATTCACCATCTTCCAAACAAAATATATAGTCCTAACACCTTTTCTAATCATATCTTACACAATTTCCAAAGGCTGAAGAAGTAAACCTAAGAAGAGAAACCTGATGTGCAAAGAGCCAGGTGTTATCAAGCTTAAGAAGAAGCGAAGTATGACCTTTCTTACTCCACGAAATAAGACGATTAAACTTGCCAAGGAATTATATTCTTATTTAATTCTTAATCAAAGTGAAAGCAAACAAAGTCTGCGTGCGATCTTCGTGATGTGAAAATATGCTTGCATCCAAAGATACTTCACATATCATGTTGGAGGCTTAATGGATTTTTTACAACACTCACAAAGAATTAAAATAGAATTTAATACTTTCTATATTTCGGCCTAGTCACTAGGACATCTACAGGGATTACAAAAAAATTAATGTAACATGCACACAAAATTCCTACAATACTAAGCCCAACCACGTGGGTGATACTAAAGTCCTATCTAGGTGGAGCGCCCTCTAAGGGCGGTAGTAGGTGGCCTGGAATGTAAGGTGGGACCTCTGGTGATGAGTGTTTCCCAAATCTTCGGAAGCTTAATGCAACCGCATTTATTAAGATTTGGTTGGTTTTTGAGAGTTGCTGCTGCTTCTAAGAAAAGTCTTTCTTTCTTGAATTTGCTGTGGTGGAGCATGGTGGTTTTTTTTCCATGATTACCCTGTGGGTGATGTCCAAAACATGGTCAGCCAAGCCTGAATGGCCATAGTTGTGTTTACAGATGTAAGACTTGTGTACTTGTGTTCCTCCAGGCAGATGGATACTGATCTGCCTGTCTGTCCAAAGTACGCCAGCTTACAGGAACAGGGTACTTTGTAAACTCCAGGCAGAGAGAGAGGAGGGAGCTGATCTTTCGTAGAACAGATAAGGGTAGCAAGTTTGCGGTGGGGCTTATATGCTGTGTGTAGGTTGTACTTTTTTAGTATCTTGGCTATTTTTTCGGATGTGCCACGGATGTAGGGTATGGTGATGGCATTTTTAAAATCTTGTCAACGAGAAGGACGGGGAATGTTGGAGGAACTGATTATTTTTTTGATACTGTGATTGCTGTAGCCATTGGAGAGGAAAGTGTTGTGTATGTAGTTAAGCTCAGTAGTGAGGGCGGTTCCACGAACAAAGATTGTGGGCTCTCTTGGTAAGAGTTTTAATAATGCCATATTGTTGAGAGGGGTGGTGGTGGGAGAGTTTGTGAATGTATCTGCCTGTGTGTGTGTGGGTTTTCTGTATACAGTGAAGGCAAGTGTATCATTAGGCAGTCGTGTGACTAAGGTGTCTAGGAAGGGTAAACAAATGTTCTTTTCCTTTTCCATAGTAAACTGGATTCTTGGATGTAGGCTATTGAGATGACTGAGGAAGGAGTCTAACGTGTCTGGGCCATGAGGCCAAATAGAGAACACATCATCTACATATCTTAGCCAGATAGAAGGTTTGAGTGGGACTGAGTCTATGGCTCGTTTTTCGAAATCTTCCATATAGAAATTGGCAAGGGGGGTGAGAGGGGGAACCCATGGTGGACCCTTCTATCTGCTTGTAGATTTTGTTCTTCCAAGAGAAATACCCAGAGTTAATGGCAAAGGAAAAGAGATCTAAGATGTCAGAGGGAAAAACGTTTTCTAAGAGAGATAAGGTGTCAGTTAAGGGAATATTGGTAAACAAAGAGGAGATATCAAAGCTTACCAATATGTCTGTATTATTCAAGGTTACATTTTCTGTGAGGGCTTTAAAGTGGGTTGAGTTTTTTATATAGGAAGTGGACCTTCCGGTGAGGGGGATCAGAGAGTTGGCCAGCTGTTTAGACAGTCTGTAGCAAGGTGCATTGGTGGCATCTACTATAATGTTACTATAATGGCATCTACTATAATGTTACAGATTTTAAAAATTTTCTATCTATATATTTTTATGGCTAATTTAAAAAATCACTCAGAAAGAGTTTTTCTTTCCTCCATGGAGCTGGCGAAGCATGAGGATCTTGGGTGACATTCTTTCTCCAAGCCTCACCTGACACTTTCCAAATTCTCTCGAAAACCTGGAATATGGGAATCAGTCTGAGCAGATAGACAATGTAAAGGCCGCTTTTCAAGCCGCTATGCCTGATAGCATAACAGAAGAGGGGCTTAGCCCTCCCAACTCAGATCTGGTGCCTATCTTTCTGATAAAAACCAATAACTCATGGGAGAAACTTACGCCCAGCAACACCAACAAGATCTACAGCACTCTAACACAACAGACGAACCAAAGCACTTTATTGGAAAATCCTGCATCATCGGATCAAACACTATTTCAATGGGATCTACCATATCGCACAAGAGCCATCAAACCTGATGCAGATATTCAGTGGAGAATGTGGCACAATATATTACCCACTCCTACTATATTACGAAAATTTAACTCAAATGTATCAGATAACTGCCTGTTCTGCTACCAATTAGGAACAGTCCGACATATCTACTTGGAATGCCCAGTCAACACCCAATTAATCAGTTTGTCTCGGGAAACGGCAGCTCTCACCTGTGGTAGTCTTCATACAGAAGAGGAATATTTCAATCTCGTCCATGCGGAGTCAAATAACCATTCATTCTGCAACTACCTTTTCATCACCGCGAAAGCGGTAATATACAACTTCTACCTCAGACATACAAGACCAGACAGCACAGCAACTTCACAGAGAGAGGCAACTGACCAACTCACTGCAGCCTTCCAACAAAAGGTGAGAAGTCGGATCCTACACAAGTATCACCACCACAGGCAATATAACACCTTAGATCTTTTCCACCAAGACTGGAATCCACGGAATCAACTCCTGGCTGAGCAGGGCGACTGCATTATAATTCACTTTCCAGCGTAGAAGTGACACCATCCCCCCCCCCCCCCAAAGAAAGGGGAAAAAAGAAGGATTGTTGTGCTTAACAGTGCGAAAATTAATCAGCTGGCACTCTCATGTAAATAGACAATATTGTGCAATAGAAACTCCTATGTTCTTCCACTTTTATGATCTTATACAGTATCATGTTAGAATAACTCTTAATGGCTTTAATCTAAAAAAAAAAAAAAAAAATTTAAAAATCACTCAGCAGAATGAAATAATTTAGTTACCAATTTGAAACATTTTACAAAGTAATTTTTAATAGCATACTACACTACTTCCATGTATACTACATTCCAAATTTTTACCGCCAAAATTTATGTCGTCTGCTATAGTACGCCCACAGATTCAAGACCCTTCGACACCTGTGCATGTCACAAAAAGGAGAATCCATTCCAATAATAGGGTAATCAATCTGTCTTCTGGGATGAGTTGTTTATTATTGCACATCAGAAAATTTACTTCTCTTTTATGATCATTGTAGTTTTTAAAGTGGTAACTATTTTTCTTGTATAACCGTTGGGAAATTTTATCTATAAAGCACGTGATTTCGTGCGTTGGCGACCAATGATAACGTCCAACAGTTAATTAAATCTCATTCTGAAGAATTGCGTGATTCCGACCTGCTAAATTTAGATGCACAGTGGGAAAATCTCGAAGAATATGAAGAAAATTTAGCCACTGATAGTCAGCCAAAAGAGATTTCACAGAAACAATTTGAAAATATTTTTCATACAGTTGAAGTTTTTAAGCAGCAATGCTTAGAGGCTGACCCTGATGAAGAGAGAAGCAGTAAAATTTGCAGAAGAGTAGAAGAGGCAATAAGGCCATACCGTCGGTTCTATGAAAAAAAAAAAGAAACAAAATGCCTGCCGAACTACGTTAGCTCAATTCTTTGTTAAGAAGTAGAATAATAAAATTTATATTCTGAATATATTTTATTGTCTTTCAGCTTCATGGTTTTCCTTTAACTAGGCCCTGAAACATGCCTTAATTCTTTTATAAAAAAATTAAGGTTCAAAAAAGAAATTTGAGGAATGAATTATACTTTTTCCCATAGGTTATTATATTCGATTAGTGCGTTTTCGATTAACGCACCTTTAAAGTACGCATTAGATGCACTAATCGAGGGATTGCTGTACATGTTTGAAAGGATGTGTGCTTTGCATTATGGGATACGAAGGTAATTAACGTTAAGTCATTATCCTTTATATATACGTAGCCTAGTCATGAAGATACTTCACTCGCCAAGAATATAATTTCTTGGCAAGTTTAATTTAATTTATAACTGATTGAAAAAACTTTCTATGAAATAAGTCGGGACTGTGTTTTAGTAGTATTGATCTCACATGGTTGTCACTAACCCACTGAAGAATAATAAGGAGATAAAATGTAAGGTATTAGCTATGGAGGATCTTGAAGGTTTTGATGATTGTACACTTACAGGGCTCATCAAAGAAGTGGAATGGTTCTGTCATGAGCAAAGATACTGTAGGATTTGAGGTCACCAAGAGAAGGTAATTTATGTACAGGAGTAAGAGAGTAGTTAAAACTTTTCAGAGTCCTGGGGTACTCCAGCATTAATGTGAAATCATTAGTAAGCTTTCAACCATGACATGCAGGGATATCCTGAAAGGATTATGGAAATTCAATATCAGAAGGCTAGATGCCAGACCATAAGATAGTAAATGACCTACCAACTCCATGGATAATTAGGGGCGTCACTTTCTTCAACTGCCAGGTTAAGTAGCATGTTATTACTACTACAAGAGACCTCCAGGAAGTCAGAGACTCATTGAGGGAGGCCATATATTACGCACAGTACATCATACCTTCTCTAGAATTCATTTACACTACCTGCACTCTAAGATCCAATGGCAGTCCATTCCAGTCATGCACCACTCTATGAGAGAAAAATCTAGCTCACCATTTCTGGATGGTATTCATTCTCAACTTCCAAGGATGCTCTCTCTCTCTCTCTCTCTCATCCTCCATAGAATGAAAAATTCTATCCGCTTGTATCCTGTATGATCTTTTCAGAAGTTTATAGGTCTCTATCATGTCACCTCACTGAGCATGCTGAAGTGCAAATTCAGGAAAACTTAAGCAATTAGGGTGGAAGCAAGTGAGTTTGTGTGAAGGCACCCGTGAGGCGAATGAGTGTGAGAATGACCAAGTGTGGAATCTAGTCTCTCAAATAAAAATGTTGAAAAGGATAGTTAGTCAATTCAGGAAGTAAATGTGGGTGGGAGTTGACTTGGGAGGTTGTAAAACATGAGGAATATTCTTTCAAGAAGGGGGCATATGTGAAGCTACACGGTGGATGACTCTGACAAGCTTAGGAAGAAGCTTAAATCCTTATCCTGCATTGTTTTATGCCATGGCATAAAACACTGCAGGATAAGGATGTTAATAGTGCATGGGATGTAGTTAAGGGTTATCTAGAGGAAACAGAATTAAATTGTATACCTGGGGTAAGGAGGCTTAATCAAGTAGGAGTTAGATGGATGAGTAATATCATTATGCACGAGCTGTAGAAGAAGAAAATGCTATAACCACTTTTCACGGGTATATCATCTTATATTCTATTCCCTCAGCCATACGGCTGGTGGGGGTAGCTATATCCTACCATATTAGGGGAGTGACTATGACAAGGTGGTTTTCCGTTGCCTTCCTTGACATACTATATCCTATGACTGTATCCTGTATGTTCACGGGGCTGGTTTGCCTGTTTGTGGGATGAAACACCCCAGATAAACTGGTGGAAAAAACCCTGCTGTCCATGCCCAAGACTGGCTAATTTGGCTATGGCTGAGGAAGATCCTTAAGCTCCTCATGTCGCTGACGGGAATCGAACCTAGGATGCTCCTTTCCCAGGTATATGGTTGCGAAGCGCAACCTCATGGATGCTTTTACACACATTCATTTGCATTCACCCTAATTGCTTAAGCTTTTCTGAATTTTCACTTCAGCATGCTTTTTGAACAAAGCTCTCTCTAGACACCTAACACAAAAACCATTTAGATAATCTTGTTCAGTCTATCAGCATTATAAATATACTTTCTATCAAATTCAGACCATAGGTCCACAAATCCTACATTCCTTTTGTACAACCTGCGTGTTGATTTGTTTGCTATCATTACCTTCCTCAATTCATCTCTATCATAGTTGTTCTTAATTTTTGCTTCGTTTTTCAGTGAAGTTCTTGAAATGATCTTTACAGTATATTATACAAAATATAATATATAAATATTTTTGTCTAACTTGCAGTTTTCATTATGCCACCAACTTATAAATATTTTTGTCTTTAACTTATAATTTTTATTAGGCCACCAACTTATCAGGTGATCAAACAGGATTCTGAAACATGGAAATCAGTACTTGATAGACTTCAGCATCACATAGATGTTGCAAAGGAACAGGTAGAAACAATGGAAATTTTTTATATAGGAAAAGGATTTCATTTATTTTTTCTTAGTGTTATAATCTTAAATTGCAAAATATATTCCTTTAAATATAGTCAAATTACTCGATTTCTCTCCATTCTCATATATGGAAATCTCAGCTCTGAATATAAGATAATTGAAGGAACTTTTTTTTTCTGCAAAATTAGGAGAAATTTTACCTAGTATAATAGTTTTTTAACATATATATTTCCATTATCCCATCAAGCTGCTGCTGCAGATTTGAAAGTGTCATATTTTTAGGATTTCTTTATGCAAACATAAGACCAGTCACAAATGACTTGTGAATAATATTGTTTTATTTGGTTTGGATATGTAAAAATGCTCTGTATTTAATTTTCAGTAAAAACACTATTTCATTTTAAGAGAGTAATTCAGTTTTTTTTTTTATTATTTTTTTTATTCATATATCATTAGCAACTACTGTTCATTACAAGAATTTCATTGCATTTTAAATGTAGAGTACTTGCTGTTCACTGTTAAATATCTTATGTCTGCTCTGTTTCTTAAATGTATCCTCTATGGATCAGTTTTAAGTTTCAGATCAGGGTACTATGCCTTTTTCAGCCCAATTTTTTTTTGTTAAGTGTCTAATTTAATCAGTTCTTAGTTATTATGTAAAAATGATAAGTTATCTGATAAGTTATGTTTCATATATAACCACATCAACCCACTTATATTGTGATTGTCCTATGTTTTTATTTTAAATAAATCTTTTTCACTACTTTTTAATTTTCCTTTTTTTTTTTTTTAAATTTAAATGACCAAAGTATATCGGTTGCTTCTGGCCTTTGCTTTTTACTTTTAACTCGCCTTTTAAGTCTATATATTACAATAGTTTGAACAGTTTTCTGTGTTGCTAATTTGGTGTTTTCACAAATTACTTTATTATCTCATCTTTCCATTAATGTGTTAGGTTCAGTGGCCTGCCATGGCCAAGTAATGTAGATTCATAATATAATGCATTATGTTATGATAACATATTTTTCATGTCATTATCATCCATGACATAAACATAAAATGTTATAAGCCTGTTGTACATTTTTATGATCTATCATGTTAACATGGAATCTTGCTGTAATTACATTTGGTTCTAAGAACTGAGCATGAACTTTCTCAAGCTACTTTAGGCCTCTGATAAGTAGCATTGTGGTTTTGTACCTAATCCTGGGTTGGTTTGCCAATTTTGCAGGGAGAAACAAGACATTCCAAGAAGGAAACCTACTACCTCTGTATTAAACCAGCTAACTTGCCATCAGTTAACAAGTCCTTGTAAAGTTCATATTCTAGATGGGATTCTAACCTAGGGCCTTTCTAACAAAAAGGTTATCATTATTGAGGATCTGTTGTATTTCTTGTTACATATACATTTATTTCGTTGTTTACTAAGCTTTTCAAGCTTGCTTCTGAATTCTTGCTTTTTAGTTGGCATCTCAGGGGTTTCTAAAATCTTGTTGATTGTCTTGAGTCTGTACCCATTAAGGGATAGGACATGTTAGAGATAACAAAATTCTTTGTTTCATTTATCGGTACTACTGAAGATGTTGTAGATCTTGTCGTTCAATGTTATCGCCCCCATTAATTTTTTGGGATGATACAGCATACCAGCACCTTTGTTAACAGTAACACGTGACATGTGGATGCAGTATTGTTTGTTCAGCTTTTCCTGCTAGTAAAGAATGCATACTGGCACCTATTGTTTTTCAAAAAAAAAAGTATTATCACCCCTGTGGTGGATTTTCTTGAAACTGAGAAATTGTCTTTTTTTCTTCAGATACTTCTAGGAGAATGTCAAGGAAAGGTAACCAAATGATGACCATATCATCAAAATAGCTAAGACAAATTTTTCGATTTTTTTGGTATTCTTCAGTAGCTCTCTTTCCAAAGATAGTTTTTTTTTTTAGTATTGCTGATTTTCATTCCATTTTTATTTTTTCCCCATTGCATTTATTCAGTTTCAATGGCATATCATGTCAGGCTGTGTTTCATTTGTTTTGCATATCAGGTGAGAGCTTACTATATATCATGTACCTTCCACATCAAGTAGGCACATTTTAATAGTATATATGGCATTCCAGTTTCACTTTTTTATTGTTCATAAAATTTTCCTTTAAAACTAGTATTGGGGAACTGTCTTAATGGAATAGAAAATCTCAGAGGTAATATATCTTAAATCAAGTCAGGGGGAAAAAAAAACTTTTTTGATATATCATTAATTACATAAAATGGCTTGGTTTCTGTTCTCTGTGATGAATGTATAGCACTATTTTAATTTTGTCATTATATCATAAACATTATGCACAGAAACAGCAAGCAAAGCAGTTATTACTTTCAGCAGAGTTTCTCTTCCCAAAGATTCCAGCAATATAAAAGTATCACTGCATGTTAATTATTAACTACTGTGGCTACTTATGTTTTCTACAACTGAAGATTTTGATAAAAATAAATTTAATTAAATGTTGTTTTCAGAAAGTGGTTAGATCAAGATATGAAGTCTGTGGAAAGAAAAATTTATGTTTATTCTAATTATCAGTCAGTTCATTGAACTTGCAATGATTTTTTATATATAGATGGTAAATGCAAAAGTTAAACTGAGGAATGAAATTCCATTCTTAGTGCTCCTATGGTCATCAAAAATAGTAAAACATTAAAAACATATAGTAAACATTAAAGAAAATCACACACACATGTGTGTGCATACACAAATGTTGAATAAGGATATACCTTTGATTTCAAGTGCTGAAGAAAATTCTAAATCCTGTAATATGGCATATCAGTAAAATAAATAATGCAAATAAATAAATTCTGTAGCAAATAAAGTTACTGGAATATCAACAGGTTTCAAAATGCAGATTTTGCATAAAGCTTCCTAATATTTTATTTCCTTCATTTTATCTCAGGTGATTTCCAAAAAATAAAAAGAGATTCAAGGATTAGCATGGGTTTTACTTGGAATGTTTTCTTACTGCATGTTAATTATGAACTACTGTGGCTACTTATATTTTCTATAACTGAAGATTTTGTTAAAATCTTCAGTTGTAGATTTTAACCACTTCACTTATTGCAGGTGTGAAGTAGCTTGAAAAAAGTTCATGTTTGGTCTCTAGAGCAGGGTTAAAAATAAATTAATTATGCAAAAAACTAAAATTAATAAGAATAGCAAAAAAATCTTTTACCACTCACAGTACTAATATACTATAAGGCCTAAAACCTTTAATGAGTGGGAATTGCATTAAAAAATAAAGAAATTAACTATGAAAACCAAAAGAAGTTCCTTTTTCGGATAAAATAATAGAAGGATAATCTTTGAAAATTCTCAGAATATATTTTTCTTATCAATTATTTTCGATTGAGTGTTGAGATGATGTACTATAATAGAGCTACAATAACATTGCTACTTTTGTTTTGCTATACAGTTTGGCATGCGTTGTGTGTGTTTGTGATGAGAATATTTTTACTGTCGTGTTTAAATGGTTCATGTCTCATTAATGTAGGTTGAAACAAATTTTGTAAACAAATTCACAACATTTAATAATATAAATATACCATCCAAATATAGACTCTCTTCATTATCAGTTATTTATATAGCCTGAAACAAATCAGCCAGACAGGTGACAAAAGAGTTGTCATATGCCTAGCTGTTGCATAAATTGGAAGTATTAAAAAATTTGTGCGT
The DNA here is from genome assembly GCF_054136105.1 of Typopeltis vanoorti. Taxonomy (NCBI): domain Eukaryota; kingdom Metazoa; phylum Arthropoda; class Arachnida; order Uropygi; family Thelyphonidae; genus Typopeltis; species Typopeltis vanoorti. The sequence goes on along the minus strand of NC_143559.1, from coordinate 101,180,721 downwards.
CCTGCCCCATGGACATGTATGAAACAGTACATGTCTGGTGAATGGCATGAAATATATATATACAGGGTGGTCATAATTAAAGAGGAATTGTTCAGGGCCCTGTAGTGAAAAATGTATTGGACTAAATTCAACCAAACTTGGTGTAAGTACACTCTGGAACATGGGGTTTTGATTTACAGAAAAAAACAAACAAACAAAAAGTACAAAATTCTGCCACCAGTGGACAATTGGCAATAGAATTGCATGATATTTGCATAATCTCACTGTTTCTACTGACGAGTTGATGCAGACATAAGGAACACCAAAATGGATTTGCACCATTCTGATAAGACTGAAGTGCTATGGATCTCACCTTACTGGAACGTGCACTACTAGTCAAGAATTTCAGTGTTTGAAGGATAGGAGAAAAGGTCCAATGACAATAACAAATCTTAGAAAAATGATTTTATGATTTGAAGATAGCAGATCTTTAGCAGTGAGGCTAGGACTGGGTGCAAATGGATTTTTCCTTAACAAATTGACAAAGTTGCAACTGCCATCATGGAACACAGAATGAATAATGCACAAGGGTCCAGCAGTGCTCTGGCAATACTCAGCTGTGTGGGAAAATCCTGCATCAAATGCTGAGGTTTTTCCCCTACAAGATCTCCCATACTCAATCTTTGCTTTATGGTGATGCAGAAACTCAACTGCAGTTTATCCTGATGTTCTCAGCTCAAATAGAGGTGGATGATGCATGGCCGTGGAAGATGTTGTGGAGTGATGAGGCATATTTTTATCTGAATGGTAGTGTTAACTCGCACAATTGCCACATTTGGGCTGCAAATAATCCTCATGTATTCCATTCCCGTTACACTCACCGAAAGTCACAGTGTGGCGTGGTTTCACTGCATTGTTTATTATCAGTTTGTACTTTTTCAAAGAACTTCACCCGACAGGACCAGTGACTTGTCTCTGCTGTTAAGTATCAAGAGATGCTACTCAACTTTGTTGTTCTGCAATTGCAGTAAAGTGGCCTCGACTCTACTGTATTCATGCAGGATGAAGCGGCATTGCACATTGGATTGCTGGTACAATGAAAATATGAAAATACTTCACAGAACACAGAGTGATTAATTGTGCATTTCTCACAGCATGGCCACCTCGTTTCCCTGATCTTAATTCCTGTGGCTTTTGGTTGTGGGGACATCTGAAACGCATGGTATATGAAGGACATGTTCCTGATTTAGTAATCTTGAAAGATAGAATAATGCAGCATGTGAGGCAAATCAATGCACATCTGGTGTATTCCACTGTAGAAAATGTCATTCACAGAATGTAGTTCTTAGAACATCTGAAAGGAGGACATATTTAACCACATCAATAAGTTATATGAACACGAAAATTGATTTGTTGTGTCTCTTCTAGCCATTACTGTTTAATTAATCTCAGACCACCTGCTTATAGTGCCAAATGTTCCCTGATGGCAGAATTTTGTATTTATCTTCTGTAAATAAAAACTCCATGTTCCAGAATGTACTTACACCATGTTTGGTTGAATTTTGTCCAATACATTTTTCACTACAGGGTTCTGAACACCTCCTCTTTAATTATGGCTACCCTGTGTGCATGTGTATATACATATATATATTCCCCCCCCCCCATACACAGGTTATAAAACCTATGGGACATCAGTGCTGTGAGCTGACAAATGATTATTAAGAAGAAAAAAAAAATCTGTTGATATATTTTTGAAATAGTTGGAAAGCCAACTTTTTAAAGAACATATTAGCAGAGATACTATACAGTTTATTAAGTGGCAAATCAATTTTAAATATCATTTGGCAACTAATTTGTAAACAGTATAGCATTCTGCATATAAGCCATTTGTTGCTCTGTATTAAGAGAGCTGAATGTTTAGCTGTTTCAAAAATAAAAATAAACAAATAAAATAAATAAAAAAATAAAATCTAGATTCCTTCTTTCTTAATAACTATTTCCTCACACATGTACTGCTGTTATGTGCATTTGTACATACACAATTGTTATACTTCAACTTGTTACCAGCAACATTCTCTATCAAGCGTTACTATGAACATAACAGATGACTTTCCTACTAAGCAGATGCACAGGTCACCATGTCATTGCCATTTTGTTTGTTTCTACCTAGAATGCCAGTTGTCTTGTTTGTGAACCTACATAGTACTTATTGAAAAAGAAATATAAATCCTAAATATAGAACAACAGAGAAATGTAAACTGATCGAAATAAATACATGTATTCACAGTGGTAAGATGAGGCACCTCATGACTATGAAGACTGAAGCAGATATTATTAAATGGCATGAAAAGGGTATTAATTTCATAGAAAAATTACACATGCGTATGAAATCAATGAATCGACTGTTAGAACTACCATAAAAGATAATGTTCCCATTATGCGGCACATGAAAAGTTCATCTATTTCAATATATGATCACTTCTAAGAAAGGAGAATATTAATAGAAGAACTGGAAAAATGATTGGCTATTTGGATTGCCAACATGTCACATGAGACATATCAACAAAAATGCTGATAAGTCTTATGCTTATACATTTTTTTTTATCGTAATTACACAGTGATCAGCCTTCATTTTTTTGAAAAATTATGAAAACAACTCTGTATTATAGTAAAACTTCAGTTTAATATAAACCAAAATAATCACCCGACGTTTTCATATCAAGGTCATCATCTGGAGTACACACACACACGCGCGCACACACACACAAAGAAACGAGCTGCATTCCACATGCTACACAGTATGCTGAAGTATATAGCTAAAGCTTGTATTTAGTTTGCTAAAATCACACTAATTTAGTCAACCATTAACACTATTGGCCTGACCTCTGGTGAAAAAAAACAAAAAAACTCGCTACATCGAAGCTAAGTCCTGCTATTTGTTAGAAATCATTAAGAGATAAATTAAACTAGACATTACTCATAGCTAAGTTAGAACAAAAACAGTAGTGATGGTGGTTAATAAGGGCTGAAATTATTGCTCAGAGTTCTAAAGTGAGAGTTTGCTGGAAAATTTTAAGAATTTATGTGGGCTGCTGAATGTGTGCCATCCATCCATCCATCGTCTTGGGATTTTCATGCCACCATTATTGTTTAGATTAGGATGGTTGATCAATATTTCACAGACTTTTGGCTCATACCAGGTTTTTGTAGTGTAAAGAACAGGTACCTTTCCAATCAGTTTGATCAACAAATTTGGTTTACCAAAATTATTAAATTTAATGTGTTATTTATGATTTTTTATGGATGGAATTGTGCATCTGGTTTCATCAATATAAGGTAGTATAGGAGATGGGTATGACCTACCAACTCGTTGAGTGTTGATGCTGATTTCTTGGCTACATAATAATAATAATAGAACTATCTATACCTTCAACTATCAGCCAGTGTGGAACATTATACTTGCTATGTCAGAATTAATTGGGGAACCCAAATAATTCTGGGGTAGCAAGCATAATGTAGTAACAGTTTTCTCATACTGTCCGATGGGCAAGAAGTGACAGACTTAAGTAAGTTGACAGTTTTCTTCTTAATTCTGTTAGTTGGATTATAGTTTACAAGTTGATAAGTGTTGTATCAGAGACTAGTTGATTCATTTGATGGAGGTAAGTAGATCTGATTAAGACGACCGTAGCATTACCTTTGTTAGACTTTGTTATAGCACCATCTTTATTAGCTTTTAATGACTCGATGGCTGCTGGTTCTATTTTGGTGCGATTTGCTACTTATAGCTTTCATATTATTCAAAATATTATGGGTTTCTAAAGGAATTTATCAGCTATATTATTTGGAAGAAAATTAATGCCTCTTTCAATTTCGTATATAGCATCCAGTTTATTTATTAACAGTTCTAAGTGTTGCTGTGAAGTTTATGCATTGATTGAGTAATGAAAGTTCACCATTATATAAGGTGTGGCTAGATAGTTTGATCACATAGCTGTTACTTGTAGGTGGTTAGTCTCTTCTATTCTCCTCTGTTTGCAGTTGGCTGCTCCTAGACTGGTATGCCTAGGAAGAGATATCATGATTGGTTATATTTATATGATTGTTGTTAATATCTCTCTGTTGTTTTAATAGATGAAATTTTGATGTCTAAATTTCATTATTCAAATGATTTCATTATTCTATTTCTATATTTCCATATTTCTATTATTCATCATTATTCAAATGATGAGTAATAGATGAAATCATGGCTGGAGCCATGATTCTGAAAACATTTTCTGACTAGTTTCTCAAAATGAAAGATACTTCAGGTGTTTAATCAGTGGATAAATAACTAACCCACTTTACTTGTCTAAGAGGCACAAGTATGGTCCTAAGATGGTCTGTCAAGAATGAGATAACCATCATCTGAGAAGGCTTGTACGGACAAACAGAACTTCCTGTGTGAAGCATTTGACCAAAATATTTAATGAAGGTTGTGCCTGATCATATCTCACTGAACTATGTGCAGGGAATTGAAAAAGATTAGTACTGGCAGTTGCATGCCTATACAGAAACCTGTGATTTCTGTGAAGAATTGGAAAATTCACCTACAGTGATGCGAGGAACACTGTGACTCATATAGTTCATGTAGTCCAATGAGTCGCAGTATACCTTGTTCTGTACAAATGGTAAATAGAGAGTTTGGCAAGAGCCCCATAAAGCAATGAACCCAGCTTGCCTTGTAAACACAACCCGAAGTTCTGGAGGTGGTGTCATGGTGTGGAGCATGTTCAGTTGGTACGGAAGGTCCCCTGATATTGCTGGAAGTCCTGGTGTCCTTCTCCAAGGAATATCTGAACATTGTTGCCATGATTCTGAAAAGATCCTTTGTTTTTCCCATTGTGATTAACACTGTCGATGATTCTGACCAGTAGCATTCTTAACCCTTTGACATATAAATTATTTTTAAAGTTGGCTCTAAATTCGTTTGAAATTGATGCGAACTCCATAACGTCTGCGATACGTCAAAATCAATTTTGGTGCAATAAACAAAAGACTTGTCACAGATGTCTTTGTATGTTAATGGGTTAAATAGTTGTCTAGAACGCATTGTGATGCACTCAGCATAATTTAAAATCCAAGAATTTTGCATTATGCTGAGTAAGTGACATTTATGTACTTCTGCATAAAGGTTTCTAATTCAGTGATTCATATGTGTAGTAAGGTTTTTTTTATATGTTTATAGTTCAACCACAGATGAGAAAACCCTCAACACTTCTATGTATGGCAGAAGAAAGCAAATCTATTCTGATAATAGGGTAATCAATCCGTTTCGTGAGATGAGCATTTATTATTGCACGTTGAAAAATTAGCTTTTCTTTTATGAACATTCTACTTTTTAAAGCAGTAACAATTTTGCTTGGATAACAATTGGAAAATTTTATGTATGAAGCACGTGATTCATTTGTTGGTCACAAATTTGTACATCCCTTATTCTCTTCTCCCCTTCAAACATGAATTGACTCTTCTTGGCACTCTGTCAGCTACGGTTCTCTCTGTGGGCAGACTATATACTCCACGTGCTGACCCTTGATTTGAAGGTCGAAATGTCAGGTGATTATTTTGATTTATGTTAAACTGAAGTTTTACTATTACATGGTGGTAGTTTCCATAATTTTTCAAAAATAAAAATTATGCTTATACAAGAGAAAACCCATGACATTATTGCATGCTATAAACTGATTTACAAGGAAAAAAAAAGAGTTGTAGTAGTATGGCCTGTAGCTATTGTATGCTGTAGTATGAACTGTGTATGTAAATATATATATATATATATATATATATATATATATATATATATACACATAATATAAGCTAGAAAAGTTATGTTGTGCAGAAAGCTAAATCTGAGTATGAAAGGAAATTGGCTGAACATGCTAAAGGGAACTCAAAAAAATTTTATTTTGTGCTGTAAGTAAAAGAAAGAATGAATGTGGAAGAATATATTTACTGAATGCAGGTGACACTTTTATGTCAGAAGTTGATGAGATTGTTCAGTTAATGAATGCTCATTTTGCTAAATGAGCATTCATTAACTTCAGAAAAAAATTCAGAAAATTTTCTAATATCTTATATATCCTTAACAAAATAAGGTTGCAGTCAACCGAGATTTAATTTTTTTGCCAAAAGATTGGCAACATAATTATTGCAATTTTTACTAATCTTTGTTATAATATTTAATAGTATATTTGTTTTTGGATGTTGGAGACTTAATGGAATATATGCATCACTCGGAAAGGATTAAAACTGATTTTAACTTCCATCTCATTCACTGAGACATCTTCAGGGATTACACAAAACTAATATAACACACACAAATACAACACAACACTAAGCTAAACATATGGGTGACTGTAAAGTCCTATCTAGGTGGTGCATCCTCTATAGGCGATTGTAGAATGTAAGGTGGGATCTCTGATAATTAATGTTTCCCAAATTTTCGGAAGTTTAATGCAACCATATTTATTTAGATTCGGTTGATTTCTGAGTGCTACTGCAGATTCTAAAAATAGTCTTTTTTTTTTTTTTAATTTACTGTGGTGGAGATGGTGTTTTTTTTTCCAGGAGATCCTGTGGGTTGTATCCAAAACATGGTCTCCCAGGCCAGACTGACCATAGTTGTGATTGGAGATGTATGATTTGTGTTCTTCTAAGCAGATGGTTGCTGATCTACCTGTCTGTCCAAAGTATGCCAGCTTGCAGGTATAGAGTACTTTATAAACTCCAGGCACTGAGAGATTATCCTCGAAGATTGTGCTACCTGCATCCCACTGGAACACAATCCCCCAAAAAACACAAGTTAAAAAATTAAATAACTTACTTAAGAAAGTATCCTCCTGGCCTCCAGACATTACAAAAAACTCAAACCTTTTTTGTTCTCATCTCCCCTGAATATACTGTTTACCAAAAATCCACAAACCTAATCGCCCCATATGACCTATAGTAGATGCCACTAATGCACCTTGCTTCAAACTGTCAAAGCAGCTGGCTAACTCTGACTCCCCCTTAACTGGACTTACCACATCCTATATAAAAAAACACTACACATTTTAAAACCGTGATAGAAAATCTAACTTTAAATAATACAGACATATTGGTAAGCTTTGACATCACCTCTCTGTTTAACACTCTTAAAAAAGTGAAACCTTAACACTCTTAAAAAACGTTTTTCCTTCTGATATCTTAGATCTCTTTTTCCTTTGCCATCAATTCTGAATGTTGGAAGTATTAAAATCAGTTTTAATTCTTTCCGAGTGCTGTATATATTCCATTAAGCCTCCAACATGATGTCCTCACAGCACTTAAACTTCAACTTCAACACACAGAGTTTTAACAGTGTTTAAATTCTTTACAGCTTCCATCCCCTTCTTTAATTAATGGAATATATTGTTGTGTTGACATCCTGTTGAGTAGTGCTGTACATATTTATTCTTCTGGTTTCAGGTATATATGTTTTTTTTTCAAAATTCTGTTGAATTTTATTTTTATTTTTAAAATAGATTCTTTCAGGTCTTTTTGTGCTCATTATATTAAAACTTTAATAAAAAAACTTTTTTTTAAAAATCTTTAAATTAACTATTACAAACTGTTTTGTATGTGTACACACATAAATGTTAACTAATTAACCATTTGCTTATTTTTAAAGGTATCTGTGGCATAACTATAAAACAACAAAATTACATTATACATTATATTTCATACAGATATCTCCCTCAAGCTTATAAAAAGAACTTCTTACTATCAAAACTTGAATGGAATTAGATGGTTACAACCCTCATCAAATCCAACAGATAATTGACCCTGTGTTCCAACACCTAAGGATTCTTTGACAGACTGCAGGGTTCCAATCTCATATTTCTGGTATCTCTGAACTTATTGGTAGAATTTTGAAGTATCACCTGAATCTCACATTTTCTTATCGCTAAATATTCCCATCTTTCACCATCTACAAAATACAAAATTCCACCTCTATCTTTAGCTTCTGTTTATCAGATCCCTTGTGAATATAATTTGACATAATTTGTTTTTGACATAATCCCACAGACCATTCTGTTGGATAAGAATTAATGAACATCACTACTACATTGAATACATGCAACCTCAAAAATCTGGTCTAGCAACAGCATATTGATACTAAACACAGTATCCTGTGGGATAAAGCTCATCTTCTCCATAAAAGCACTTTTAAATATGAACACTGTTTCAGAGACAGTTGTGAAGCCCTTTTACATTGGCCTAACTTGATTCATAACGATTGTCTCTCTCTCTCCCCCTCCCAAAAGTTTGGGAGATTCTCTTATTTGTGGATATCTCTTATTAATAGTTTTAATTATATTTATTAATGTTAATATTAATTACCATACATTAATTTATTAATGTTAATTACAAGTTTGTGGTGCTTGAACTATTTTCGGGACGACTGGGGCAACTCATATATAGAAGCTTATAACTTCACGTTACTTGCCTTAGTATCCCTTAATGCAAAGCACATATCCTTACAGGTATGTATAATGCTATGCATTATGGGAAGGGTCACTACCCAAACTGGTTTCCATGTTTATGTGCAGGGGTTACCTGAATGGATGAAATGGGTCCAGAGTTAGTTACTAGCACTTTGTCTGTTTATTGGGTTTAAGGAAAGGTATGATAGATTGTGTGTATAGTTTGGGTCTCCCATGATGAGTCTCTTCAGACTCCGTGGAGGTGTTCGTCCAATAATAATAATAATACAAGAGTGGTCTGAAAAGTTCTTGGCCTCGACCATAGATGGCAACACTATTGGCAAGATTTTTTTTTTTTTTTTTCTAAGTTGGTACATCTGTCATAAGCATCCATGTGAAATTGCAAGTCATTCTCTCAAGTAGTTTGTTTTATACAGTTCTCGGAAGCAAAAGTGTTATCTGTATGCCTTGAAATGGATAAAATTGAGTATCATGCGGTTATAAAATTCTTTGTAAAAGAAGGTTTAATGCCAAAAGAAATTCATTCGAAGTTCATAAAAGTTTATGGGCCCCCTTCTCCTTCATTTTTGACATTAAGAAATGGGCTGCAGGGCTTAAATGTGGCAGTACCATCCTTGAAGATGATCCATGTGAAGGAGGCCAAAAAGTGTAACAACACCAGAAATCATTGATCAAGTGCATGATATGGTATTGGATGACTGGCAAGTCAAATTACATGAAATTGCTGAGACTATAGGCATTTCAAAAGAACGTGTAGGATATATTTTGCATGAAGAATTGCAAATGAAAAAGCTTTGTGCAAGATGGGTGCCACGCTTACTCACAGCAGATCAAAAACACACTCCCATGAAAATCTCTGAACAGTGCTTGGAGTGTTTTAACAAGAATAAAACTGATTTTGTGCATCAATTTATTACTCTGGATGAGATTTGGATTCACCATTACACACCAAAATCCAAACAGTAGTCAAAACAGTGGACAGAAGCCGGTTGTTCAGTGACAAAGAAGACAAAGTCGGTTCCATCAGCAGGAAAGGTCATGCATCACTGTTTTTGGATGCATTTGTTTATTATCTTGAAAAGGGTAAAACAATAACTGGGTAATATTATTCTGATCTTTTAACCAGACTAGATGAAAAAATTCGTGAGAAAAGACCCGGTTTGCAGAAGAAAAAAAATCATCTTTCATCAGGACAATGCACCTGCCCACAAAAGTGTTTTAGCAATGGGAAAATTAAGGGATCTGCACTATGAATTGTTGGAACATCCACCCTATTCCCCAGATTTGGCTCCATCTGACTTCTATCTCTCTATCTCTTCCCAAAACTAAAACTTCTTCGCTGGTCAGCGTTTTTCTTCGAATCAAGAGGTGATTTCATCTGTAGAGGGGTATTTTGCAGATCTTACTGAGAACCACTACAGGGATGGGATAATGGCACTGGAGCATTGCTGGAATAAATGTATTAGTCTTAAGTGAGATAGGAAAATAAAAAATAATTTTGACATTATAAATTCGTTTTTTCATTGTTATTCCAAGAACTTTTTCAGACCACCCTCCTATATTGTAAAATAGTATTTGAATGTTTGCATTGGAATTATCTGTAAATATACTATCTGATTAAAAATATGAGGACACTCCTTTGCAGTAGTGAATATATATACATCACAGTCATGTTCCACATGTGTAAATGGAAGCAGATGGTCTTGCAGTCTTCATAGACAAATTTTAAACGTTAACACACCATACTCAAGAGCTTAGTGACTTTTGAGGTGGTGCTATCACAGGATGCCACATTTGCAATAACTCAGTTTTAGAAATTTCTGGCTTACTGTAGCTTCCTGCTCCCTCAATGAACTATAAGTGACATTATTGTGAAGTGGAAATGTCTTGTGCTCCTGGATCAAGTTCACCATTGAACATGAATTTTGTATTTTGTATGCAACTACCTTTTTGTGGATACCTTAATAATTCATAATTCCACAGGTCATGCTGAATTTTCAGTTTATCAGAAGCCAACCATACTGGTAAATACAATCACTTGTCCTACCACTATCATTCATTACAGAAGATGGGTATTATCAAGAGTCTTGTACTTAGAGCTCATATGATCTGCATTTTTAATTCCCTTTTGTTAGATGTTAGAATAAAATTAAAAGCATGATGTGTCATGTACCATTCAAAAAATTATTGATCATTATTATCCTTCTACCTACAATATGATGCAAAAAGAATTTCTGTAAAGGAACCTCAGAATATGGATTTTTCATATATTAAATCTATATGCTTCATTCAGATCAGCTTGGAAACTCTTCCTTCCTTCCTATTATCTACAGAGGATACATTACTGCCTCTGTCCTTACCAAGTGTCAATCAGGTAGTCTGCTCTTGTCATCTTTGCTATTTTGGACAGCCTGGCCTTTCTGCTTTGATTAGAATGGAAGAACAGAAAAACTGTATTACAGTTTAAGGAATTGGACAAGTCTGCTTCTCATGCTATTCACATTAGGTACAGAATTCTTTTGAACTAGATGAAACTTCTTCATTCCAATAAGTTCAAAAGTTTCAAAATTTGATTTTCTTTTCCTTGAGACATGTGAAATGCTATTAAATGGTCCAAATCTCAACTTGATCAGATTTGATTCTAATCTCCAAGTTTTGTGAAGTGATCACTATTAATTGTTCATAATTTTTTTTTTTAAATAATTATTTTGAATTGTTTCTTTATATCTGCAACTTTTTACATTTGTTCCTTTGAACTCTAATATTGTAATCATACACTTCAGTTGCAACCAAGCTATGAGTTAATATATGCATCATTTATGACTCATTGTGATTCATGTTTTAAATGTAGTTAATGGTTCTCCTTGATGTTCACGTTGGATGAAATATACTGCGGTTTTTGAATAAAAGTACTTTTTTTTTGTTAAGTGTAAATAAGTATATTTAAGCTGTAAGTCAGCAGTTAGAATTGAAGAAAATACACGATATAAAATCATTTGATGTAAAATCAGAGTTAAGACAAAGATACACATTATCTCTACTCTTATTCATCATCTATATAGATCACATTATCAAAGAAAGTGGCATGAAATCTTATATCAAAATTGGAGATGTCAAAACTCAGCTCTTTACTTTATGCAGATAATGTTGTACTCCTAAGCACATCCATTGCAAGCCTCCAGGATTCTCTAATTAAATTGAGTTATAGCTGTAACTAATTTGGCATGAAAATCAGCAATAAAAAGACTAAACTATGAGAATAGCAGAAACATTACAAACTTCAGTTGCATTCTCAATGGAGAATGTATATAACAAGTAGAATATTTCAGCTATTTGAGTAGAGATTTTAGTGAAGATGGAAATTTAAATTTGAAAATAGACAACAGAATAAGCTATACTTGTGTGTAGGAGGAGCCAATTGAATAAACTTATATAGAAGAAGAGAGAGAGAGAGACATTAGGCCAAACCATCAAACTAGAAGTATATGAGACAGTGTTCAAACTAGTTTTAAGTTTTGAGAGTTGTGTGAAGAATTATTATCCTCAACAGATGGCATCTGTGTTTGTCTAAAGTACAATATATTTTTAAGATGTTACCTCCATGGTACTGTACAAAGTCGGCATTTCTGATGAAACTAGTAGTGAAACCTTATTAAATCTCTTATATTTTTTCTCGGTGTTTAAGTCAGTTAATAAACTCTGGATAAAAACAGAAAGGAAAGATGGATCTCAGTCATCCATGAACTTGATTTCTCCACATCTAGCTGGAAAAGCTAGTCACTTGTAAGAAAATTAGGTGGAGCAGAACCAACATCACACAAAACAACAGAGATAACTCCTGATCAAATGGCTAAACATTTATTGAAAACCTCCAAGATACATCCCAGCTCTATCAGGAAAATTGATGTACAATCTTCCATCAGACAAATCCTGAAGACGGGACCTGAGCTTCCTGAAATTGTACACTCAGTATCTCGGGAAGAGGTACATGTAGCTTTAAAACTCACCAAGAATGGCAAGGCTGCAGGAGTAGATGTATCCTCCCTGAGTTTTTAAAACATCTTGGTCAACATGGCCAACCATGGCTGGCCACCCTTTTTTTTTAGAAATTATAATGTCTGGTAAACAACCGAATCTGTGGCTGGAAGCTAAAATAATTGCTGTGCCCAAACCAAGGAAAGATCCAAATGATGTGAAAAATCTACGACATATCTCCTTGCTTTGCTCCACCTTTAAGCTCTTTGAAAGAATTCTCCTTGAAAGAATTTCACTACCCATCGAAAGAGCACTCCTGATTGAACAAGCTGTCTTCAGGCAGAGAAAAAGCTGCTGTGACCAGGTCCTGGCCCTGACAACACACTTTGAAGCAGGCTTCCAGAAGAAATTTAAATCTGAAGCCACTTTCATTGACCTAACATCAGCCTATGACACACTCTGGATCAGGAGCCTCCTCTTAAAGCTAGGAAATATTATAAGGTGCAAAAAAACTTTCTGAATTTCTTCCAGCTTTTTGAATCCATTCTCTCCAACAGAAAGATCTGGGTCCATATTGGTGGAAAAAAGAACAGGATCAGATTCCTTCACAACGGTCTCCCTCAGGGCTCTGTGTTACCCCTTTATTTTTTAACATCTACGTGTATGACTTACCACACACCAGCTCAAGCAAGTATATGTACGCTGATGACCTAGCGATCCTACATCAATCTACCTCCTTTGCCAACCTGGAATCAACCTTGAACACAGACCTGAACATCCTGGAAGAGTACTTCAAGCAGTGGTACTTGAAGCCAAATCCAACAAAAACTGTGTCCATAATATTTCACCTAAACAATGCAGAGGCGAATCGACACCTCAACTGTGGAAAAATGGTAGAGCACGAGCCCCACCCAAAATATCTTGGAGTGAGCCTGGACAGAAGCCTAACCTATAAAAGGCACATCACCAACCTGTCCAACAAAATTAAAACGAGAAACAATATCATTTCAAGGCTCGCTGGAATGACCTGGGGTTCTGGTGCAGAAGTCCTAAGTTTGTCTGCACTAGCCCTCGCATTCTCTGCAGCAGAATATTGTGCCCCTGTCTGGGCAAGAAGTGCTCATACTAACATTATAGACACTCAGCTAAATTCTACCATGCATACAATTAGTGGGACAGTGAGAAGCACCCTTCTCTCCTGGCTGCCTGTCTAACATTGCTCCACCAAACATATGGAGAAGACAAGCCTTGTTTAAAGAATTTAATAAAGCAATGAGCAACCCACTTCTGCCCTTGCACCAGGCTCTTATAAATCCACCTGGTCTTCGCCTAAAAATCTAGAAAGCCTCTCTGGGCCATGGACGAACTCTCTTCAGCTACCCTGTGGAGGACATGTGGAGAGAATACTGGTCCAACAATCTCCCAACAAACAGCTTCCTGGTAGAAGATCCCTGTGCTCTGTAGCCTGGTTTTGCTCTTCTTAGGAAGATTTGGTCATCACTCAACAGGATCAGAACTAACCAGGGCAGATGTGGCTATCTACTACATAAATGGGGGCTGTGTGACCACCCTTATTGTGATTGTTCTCCTGTGGCTCAGACGATTACTCATATTGTGAACGATTGCCCAAGGTACCAATTTCACAGTGGTGGCCTACAGGACATCCACAAGGTGACGGATGAGGCCTTGAATTGGCTTTCCAGTCTGGACATTGACCTGTAGTTCGTGTGGTGGCAGTGGTTATGGAGGAAATAGAAGATTCAAGGTCTTGTTCACCACGAAAATGTTATTCTCATAGTCCTCGTCGAAGTCTCAGTAGACCTCCTCCTCGTGCTAGAAGATGATGATGATGCAAAGTGAAAAGGGTTTTCTCTAATGGATCAAGTTTTCACAATAGTCACTCTAATGAAACCTTGGATACAGCTACATTTGTATTGTGATGCATTGAGAGAACATGCAGTCTTGTCATATTTGGTACAGTAGGATGATAATTTTCCCTGACTTGATTATAACACATTACTTTTTTTTTTTCTTTTAAAAAAAAAAGGAAGACTTGGAATGCAGTTCATGCCTTTTATGTAAAGAACTTTTACATGTTAAGATTTTCATCATTTGTTTCTGGAGATTGTGATTGTACATTTCACTTGTCAGTTTCACAAAGCCATATGCGTAAATAAATAATTATATACATATATATATATATATATATATATATATAAATAAATACTTATTGATTGTTATTTTATATATACATATATTATACATATATATATATATATATATAAATACTTATTAATTGTTATTTTATAGCATTTCTAGTCCTTCCACTGGAACTGCATTATCTGAAAATGATTCTCATTTACCACCAGATATTTTTAATGGACTTATCGAATTGATGAACAGTTTATTAGTCTCTCTGCATTTAGCAAACAGCGATATATTTTTGCATATTGTCAATCTTGTACTTCTGTTGCTTCATTCCCAAGGTAATTATTTGCTTCTTTTCATTCTTAATAAGTTAGTATTATTTTTATTTCTGCTGAATAAAGTTAATTTACTTGCCATTTTCATAGTATGTCTACATCTGTGTAAATTTATGTGGTCACATACTATTTTATAATGTTGTCAGGAAAGTGATCAAGCATCTGATCTGGTTGATGTGGGGCATGTCCCCTGTAGGGAGTTGAATTGCAAGACAATTTCTAGGAGTGCTCAAAGCAATGTCAATACTATTGTTTAATTTATTGCACACCTCCTGCATGTATTTGATATTCCATTTACTGATTTTAATGTAGCATTAAAATTACTTGCAATACTTGTTATTAATATTCCGAGAGCTTTAGATGTTCTAATTTTTAAAATAAGTATCTGTGTGATGTTTTATTTTTAATTTGATTTGATGTATAATTGTGTAGTATCAAAAAAATAAGAATATCTTAGTTTTACTAGAATAAAAATATATACTAAGGAAACAACTATAGGTTAATGAAAATTTGGAGAGAGGTCTGAGATTTGTTTTTTTTTTTTTTAAATGGGGATGTAATGTGGGTAGGCTTTCCACCATGACCATCATGCTGTCAGTTTTTGAATCTCACTGTGGCCTGGGTGTTTGTTAAGTATTTAGATATTTGACTGCTTCATTGTCCTCTATGAGATATTGCTCTGCTTCTCAGAAGCAGGTAAAATGACTTGAAAAAGTACCCTGGTTGGTCATCTCTGGAGCAACGTTTTAGCTCTTCATTCATCCATTATATGTGCTCTAGGTTTACACTCTTTTGTGGAGAGGATTGACTTAAAAAAATAAATAAATAAAAATAAAACCATAATGCAAAAATAAGGGACCAATATCCAAATTTAAAAAAAAATCAATTAATGCCTTTGTATTCCCGTATAGAGTAGGCAAGGCCTTTTTAGCCCTATCTAACTTTTTTGGAGACTGAGTGGGCAATTTAATCTCCACTGGTAGCCAATTAAAGATAACTGGCTCATTGCTATAACTAATTAAGCAGCACGCAGTGAAGAGATAGTTAACGCGTGCTTAACCTTAACACAATATTTTCAATGCCTGAAAATAGTGTGTGGGGTCTAAGGTCAATTGAGTTTATGGGATGAAAAACCCACTTCCCATGCCAGAGATCGGCTAACTTGGGAACTGGTCAAAAAAAAAAAAAAAAAAATGCTTAGAAGTAGTTCCTCTAGTTGGCGACCAGAATCAAACTCGCAGTGCTCTTTCTTCAGGCAGGTTAGCACTGAGGAGTGTAAACACCACTTCCACTGAGCTACACAGGCCCTCAATATCCAAGTATTTCAAAGGAATTATAGTCTTTGTAAGTCTAGAATAATGCTAATCCAATAAAGGTAATTACAACTGTGTTTGTTGGTAAGACTGGTTACTAGATAAGACATGTCTAGAAAGTAAAGGTCCATGAAGAATTTATTGTCAAATAAGATATTGCAGAGAGGTAGCACATAGCATGAATCATTAGCTAGCTGTTGATCATTTTACTTTTATTCCATTATCGTTTGCTGTCTACTACGAATAATTTATAATGAGTGGCATGATAAAATCCCCCCAATTGTGAAGCTCATGGTGCGATATGGATTTTGTTGGCAGGAAACAATAGTGCTGCAGAAATTCACAAACTACTATGTAAGGTTTAAGGCCCTAATGTAATGAGTGACAATAAGTTTAGGCAATGGTATCATTTGTTTAAAGAAGGGCACAACAGTGTTCACAATGAAGATCACAGAAGAAAGAGTGAACACGAAAATTAATTGTGGTTCCTCGCTGAAGAAACTCAACAAGGAAGATGATGAAGATGAAATCGATGACAGGGGTCATCAATTTTTTTTTTTTTTTTGACTAATGATGATTGATTTTTTTTTTTTTTTTACGGATGATGAATGGTGCCACTGCATTGATTGCTTTGACATTTGTGTACAAAATCCACATTTCCTCATCAGTCATGATTTGAGGAAAAAAGTTCCTGCTCCTTCCTTTATTTTAAACACTTTTGAGCTGATTCCACTTGTTGCTTCTTATATGAATCAGTCATCATTTCTGGGATACATCTATCACACAGTTTCTTATATCTCAGCTCTTCTGTCTGAATTTCAGGAATGGCTGACCGTAAAACTTCTAGGAATTCAAAAGAAAGTTCTCTAATTGTGAAACGACAATTCTCACACATTTTCATGTTCACTCTTTCCACAAAATTGTCTGTCACCACACTTGGCTGGCCACTGCTCTTTTGATTGTGAACATTGCTATGCCTTTCTTTAAGCAAACAACATAATTGCCTAACTTTACTTTCACTCATTACATTAGGCCCATAAACCTTACACAGTCACCTGTGAATTTCTACAGCACTATTGTTTTCTGTTTAAAGAAGTAAAATCCGTATCACACCACGAACCTCACACTGCCAGGATTTTTTATCACAGTACTCATAAATTATTCATAGAAGACAACAAATGAAAATGAAATGAAGGTAAAATGGTCAACAGCTGGTTAATGAGTTATGCTATGCTATCATGCATGCCTGATACCTCTCTCATATCTTATTTGGCAGCAAATTCTGAACGGACCTTACTTTTTGGACACACCTTATGTCATTTATTATGTCATTAGACTGGATGTAGGTTTCCTTCCTTGCTGTTATGTAGATGCCAATAGACCATGATAGTTTATATAGGCGATACAGGATGAGTGCGATTTCTGGAGCACCAGTCTTGAGCACAACTGCAGGAATACCATCTAGACTTGAAGTCTAGATCAGGGTTTTGCTGATATCCTTTTGCCAAAAGTTAAGAGGAAGCATATAGTGGGAAGATTGTGGAAGTACAGAAGTTGATTTACTTTAGCCATCCAGGCAGGAGTTGGAGAAATAAAATCTGATTCCAAGAGGTCTGCCTTTTCCTTTGGTGAGGTTACTATCAGGATGCAAGAGAGGTGTCAACATGGAATTGCAGAAGTTATGCCCAACATCCTTAGCAGTTGATCAGAAGACTTGACTGCCAGTTGAGCAGGAGCCAAGTTTATTGCATTTTATTCTTATGAAGTCTGCTTTGGAGTCAATGATAACTTTTTTTATCATTGATTCCAAATTTTATCATTGACTCCAGCTTTTCATTCAGTTTCTGGCTGTTGTGTAAACTGAATGAGAAGCTGGAGTTTCTAATTTAAGCAATTGAACATAAGGCTGCATTTTTATCATGGCCTGCAGAGGCACATTTTATTTGAGAACCAGGGCTTGGATACAGGTTGGGGTTATGCAGTGGATTGGGGAATGAAAGCTCTCATTCCAGGGAGGATTAGTTTGGTTATTAGTTCAGTTCAGGTGTTTGGATTGGGAGAGCAAAAGCAGTTATCTGACCATGGAAAGCAGCATAAGAATTCCAGAAGTCATCCCATTTGGAACAATTATAGTGCCATAGGGTAGAAGGCTGAGATTGGCTGGGATGAGGACAAACTATAGAGGAGACTTGAATAAGATTGTGGTCAGAATTGCTAAGGGGGGAAAGCAGACATCCCTAGTGTATTTGGAGGGAGAGAGCAGTGTGGTGGGGGGAAAAAAACTTTTGTGGTCGAGTGATGAGGATTGTCGGTATTCTGGTTAGTACATTAACTATTTGTGTTAGGTCATGACTGATGGCAAATGCTTTAACTTCCCTACTAGCTTGATCTGTGAGGTTGAACCAGTTTGTGTTACGGACAGTAAAGTCTCCAAGGAGGGCAGTCTTATCATAGTTTGGGTAATTAGTTTGTAAGAAATTAATTTTTAGTGATAGATTGTCAAAAAGGGCAGCAAGATTGTCAGAGTTAGGAGAGCAGTAAAGATAACATGACAGCTGTAAAATGAGGTAGGGAAATCTTGAGCCTGAGCAGATCAAAAAGTGAGGATTCTAAGTTGGATAGCCTTTGACAGGCGATATCAGATTTCACAAAAGCACATGTTCCATCCTTTTTTGCAAAATGCATAGAGTATGATGTAACTGGGATAGTTAAGGTGGACTGTGGTTGTGCAGGATGCCATTGGGGTTCTATTAGAAAAACAAAAGATCAGGTTTTGATGTGTGTAAGTATTGGTGAATGTCACTAATGTTTGTAATAATGTTTTAAATGTTGGTGAAATAGATGTATATTTTATTGGGAAAAAAAAATGGTGTTATTGTGGGTAGGTTGGGGTGTATTTTTGTTATTTGTTCCAATTTTTTTGTTATATTTTTCATATTTTTAGTTTTTTTTGTTATTTTTTATGGGAGATTTTTTTGTATCTGCAGTTAAAATGCTAGTATTTTTGTGAAAACAGAGTAGGGACATGCAGCTGGAGTGCCCAGACTCCAGTCCAAGTGTAGCCTCAGACAGTGTCCCCCCTGCATACTATTGTAGGGGGATCATGTCTCCTCCAGACATGATCTAGCAGGATTATTCGCTAGCAGAAGCCTACAACAGATGCATTGATTGGGTTTGGTTCCATGCACTATCTGCTGACCAGCCTGCAGTATAATGATAACAGTGTTAAAGTATGCCCAGCAAGGCCATCACCAAAACTGCATGCTAGAAGAAAGGTGGGGGAAGAAAAACTGAAGATGATTAAATATCCATCATGGACGGACTGGAAATGCATTTTGACCTTGAAAAAAAAGCTCTCCATTTAGATGAGATCATTTGCATGAGAATTTAATTTGATAAAAATTCATTATCACCATCAAATTCCTGATATTCATCCTCAAAGTAAATGTAAAGGATATTATGAAAGTGCTAGATAAAATAAGTTTACATCACTAACTTCCTATGAGCAATTTTTCTCTAGATTAATATGTTATCTTTCAGAACTCAAATATTGTCAGATATTATATTTTGGTTTTTTATGGCACTTTTTATTATTATTATTAACATCTAACCTCTGTGCAGTTAAAGAAGTCTCTACTCTCTCATGCAAAAAGATCATCAAACGTGCCTTAAATCCACTCACCACACTTTCAGGTGATGCATTCCACTCACCGATCATTCTCCATGCAAAGAACCTACTTCTCACTCCCCTGTTCACATCCTCATTATACAGCTTTCCAGGATGGCCTCTTGTTCTACCTTTGCTTCCCTCTGTGAAAAAATATAACTACACATGAGGAAATTTAATGTTTCCTTATGAATTGCTAATATAATGTCAGTTGTTTTGTTTGCTCTCTGAAAGAAAAAACAAAATTGTTTTTATGGTTCTTGTATACTTAATCTCTGAAAATATAGTTGGTCCAGTTCATTTAAGTATGTGAAGGTTTCACTAGCATAGCAGTGATTCAGTTGACATACTTATTATAGGTCTCCATCATTACATGTATTGCCTATTACTGTACCCAATTAATGTTCAAGGTGAGTTACTCTAAAATTATTGGTAAAATTAAAAATAAATTATCCACTTTTTTTTTTTTTAAAGCAGTTTGGTTTTTTTCAGATGTTCTGTGCTGGAATTCAAGTGCCTATCACAATGTTTGTATTATTTTATCAGTACCTTGGTTATTTGAGTTGGTAAGAATTCTTTTAAATATTATAAGCTATTTTCTTGATAAATCAAATTATATTTAATTGATATAAGACCTAACACAGAGAGACAGGGAAACTGAATTCTGATGGGAGGAATTGTGAGAGACTTTGTCTAAGAGAGACAATATTAAATAACTGCCTTAATGATGGGAAAGGTTATTATTATGGAAATGATTATGAAGAGAGAACAATTCTGTGTTCGTCCAGACGATTTCTATAGTAAGGAACTAGATAAGAACAATGATCTGTGGGTTGTCGAACCGTATCATGCAGAGAGGGTTTATCATATGGGGTGTTGCTACAGACCTGGTGAATTGGTTGCTGGTGATGAAGAAGTGCATCACCAAATAATGGATGTGAAAAGAGTAATCATAATGGGGGACTTTAATTATCTAAACATTGATTGGGTAGCTATGAAATTGCATGAGAAGAATGAAACTGAATTTATTGAGCTGTTGAGAGACAACTTCCTCAGTAAGCATGTGATAGAAGGAACTCGTGCTCAAAGAGTGTTAGATCCAATTATAATGTCAGAGGAGTTTTCAGTTAGAGATATAACTATTCTGCCACCAGTTGGTGACAGTGATTATGCGGTACTCACTTGGAGAGTAGCTAAGTTTATGAATCTTCCATTCAGAAAAGGTTACATGCTGAACTACAAAGCAGGAAATTATGACCACCTGAGGGGTACGCTGAGTTCTGTATTATGGTATCAGTTATTGGATGGGAAGGATATTGACAGTACTTGGGAAGTGTTTAAAAAATACCTGAATGATGCGATATCAGAATGTGATCCAGGAGTTTGAAGAAAAATAGAATAGGAGTTAAATGGATGTGTAATCTAGTTAAGCAAGAGATTTTAAGAAAAAGATGATGTGAAAGGAACACCACATGCATAAGGATGATGTCAGTTATGATAATTATAAGCAACATGTTAAGAGTCACTAGTGTTGTACAAAAAGCAAAGTGTGAGTATGAAAAGAAACTGACTCTGCAAGTTAGAGAAGCCCGAAAGAACTTTATCTTTATGCTTCAAGTAAAAGAAAGAATGCATTTGAAAGAATAACTACCGAATGCAGGTGGTATGTGGATGACTGATGCAAAAGTGATTGTTCAACTAATGAGTAGCCATTTTGCTAAAAGCTATCAACCTGGTATATGCAACATTAAACTCACTGCTACCTCTTTACTGTATGAGGAAACTCGTGTATATGAGGCAGAAATACTAGAGCTGTTGCACAAAGTGAATAAGAATTCTGCAATAGGAACTGATGGGATATCAGGTGGATGCCAAAGAGTGTTCAGCTGAACTGACTATTCCTTTGACCTGACTATGATATGATTCCCAGAACAGGGAAGAGTCTGCAGGAGTGGAAAGAATGTATGGTAATTCCATTGCACAAAGGTGATGCAAATATCAATCTATCCAGTTATTGACCAAGTATCAGGAGTGGTGGTGGTGAAGATTTTGGAAAAATTGGTTAGGGCTCACTTTCAGAAATGAGTTGACAGAAAATCTGTACTTTGTAACGAACAGCATGGGTTTACTAAGAGAAGGTCATGTTTTAGCAACTTGCTCACATTCTATAATAATGTTACCACTGACTTAGACAAAGGGAATGGATACACCCTCATATGTTTGGATTTTGCTAAGGCTTTTGACCAATCAACCAACCTTTGCCGGCAAAGGTTGGTCGATTGGTAGAGCCTCTGCTACTAATGGCTCAGTTAAGTAAGTTTGAGCGCGGTTAGTAGTTGGAAGGGGACCAATCGTTCGATGCTGTCGGCACACTCTCCCTCGATGAGTCTTTGGACTCCCTGGAGGTGTCAAAATAATAATAATAATAATTGTTTTAACACAATACAGCATGAAAGACTGTTGCATAAATCGGATAGTGTGGGATTGGATTATAAAGTATTGGCATGGATAAGAGGATGGCTGACTGACAGATATCAAAGTTGTATATATGGGGAATGTGAGTCTGCAAGATTTAAGGTAACCAGTGGTATACCACAAGGATCAGTGCTTGGGCCACTGTTATTCAGTCTTTTCATTAATGAAATTGGGAAGGATTTGACAAATGACATACAGCTATTTGCTGATGATGCAAAGGTAGGTAGGGCAATGAAGAGTGCTGCTGATAATCACTACTTGCAGAATGATTTGAATAGGCTGGAATTGTAAGCATGCGAAAATGACTGTCAGTTCAATGTTATAAATGTAAGGTCATGCACTTTGGTGTGACTAGATATCCAATATCATATTATGTTAGTAGGATTATGCTAGAAGAAAGTGATCTTGGAGTTTTAGTAGACAGGAAGTTGAAGTTCAAGGGCCATATAGGAAAAATCCTAAATACAATTCTCAGAATAATTGCAATGCGGAAAACCTTGACATGTAAAGATAAAGAAGTCATTTTGTCTCTTTACAAGGCCTTGATAAGACCTCACTTGGACTATTGCATGCAGGTCTGGTCTCCTGGTTTTTGTGTTGATTCTGATACAGTAGAGATAGTGCAAAGGAGAGTGTGACGGTTAGGCACTTCAGGATTATGGAATACTGATTATGAAGATAGATTGAGAATTTGTAGCTTGCATATACTAGGAAACAGGAGAAAGAGGGGTGATATGATTGAGACTTACAAACTTCTGAAAGGTTATACAGAATTTCAGTAGATGGAATTTTTAATTTTATGGAGGATGGGGAAACGATGCCAGGGCATCCATGGAAAGTTGAGAATAAAATCTGTCAAGAGGGGGGTTAGGGCTATACTTTTCTCTCATAGAGGGGTGTGTGATCGGAATGGATTGCCTTTGGATGTTGTGTGTGTGTGTGCAAGTAGTGTGAATGAATTCAAGAACAGGTATGACAGCTGGTGCAAGTGGTATGGTCTTCCTCGATTAATTTCTGACTCCCTGGAGGTCTCTCAATAATAATAATATAGTAATAATAATAATATTGCCATGTAATTTATTTTGTTTATGACACTTGTGAATAGAAAAAAAACAAAGCTCAACTCCTAATTGGATGATTTATTCCTCACAAAATTGTGGGAAAACCAGTTTTTATTTAGGCCCACAAGATATTTGTTTCATTAATGAATGTTAGTTTATTCTTTATAACTAACATATAACTTTATAACTATAATTAGTTAGTTCTTTAAGTGGCTTTATTATTGTAGGTTGTTAGTTTCCCCTCTACTTAATGTGGCCTTATAAAACTCAAGTGTTGAATGTCTATATCTATAAACTCTAGTCATATTGTGACTTGATTTGCAAAATTATCAAATGAAGCTTTTGACAGTAATGTAATATAAACTTTTAATAAACTTGCATTGCAATGCCATATTTTGGTAGTGCTGCAACTAACTTATTACAATACCATATTTTGGTAGTGCTGCAGCTAACTTATTCAAAGATAACAGAGAACAGGAATAATGTAAGCACAAAATACTGAATGCACCTGACAAGTGTGTACATAATTTCTTCTGCAACGTGGTGAACTTGTTGGGTCAAAATATTTGTACAATCAATGATAAATACTGTGCATCAGATGCTTTTAATTTGCATGACCTACCTGATAGTTGTGACACTACTAGGTTTTTCATCATCTTTTATAGTTCCAATGTAATAATCTTTTGTGTTTGGATGTAGAACGGATGCGTACTTTTTTAGTCAGCATAATGATCTTTGATATTTTTAAGCATTCATTTGTTCATTGTTATATTATTTGTCAGATTGCTTAAAATGACCATTGCAAATTGTTTGTCTAGGTTTGATTTTTAGCTTTTTCTGATGTAGTCATTTTTCTCATAATTGCTGTGCCTAATATGGCCAAAATCTTGATGTCTAACTTTCGATACATCTGTACAAAATTATGCTAGGCATTAGGATAATTTCCTTTTATTTGCATTATCAACAACCATCTTCAGCTGTATTCTCATCTTTGGATCTACCAAAGACTGCTATTACAAATGATTATACTTTGTCCAGAGAGGAAATGCCTCCTTTGGGATATAGAAATAAAAAAATATTAGGGTTTCATGCTATGATCCTTTTGGTGTAGTGTCTGATCTTTTCCCGTAGGGGACCAGCCTTACACAAATGTTTGTTTAAATAGAAGTGAAAAAAAAATTAATCACTTGAAGCTACAACAGGTCTAACTTAAATAAAACTTATTGCCATTCTCTTGTTTACGCTTTCTTTGGGAGGTATTGGTCATTCTCATTAATTTTATCTGTTTCTGTTCTTATTGTATTCTTTACTTTTATTGGATTTTTTTACTATCTTATCTTCCAACCTTATAAACCTGTTGCTGTATTTGCTGTGTCATGCAATCTGTGGACATCTATAAAGAGGAAATTCTGATAGTCATACATTGCCAATAGGTGATCCTGGATGATGTGACTTGAATAAACTTTTGGGCTTGTTGCAGTAGTTCTCCTTGGTCCAAGGTTCTCCTTTCCTTTGGTCCAATGACAGGGTTCAAGGCTTGCTGTGGTGCCAGTATAGTGTCCAGGACAGTCCCTGACATTCCATTTCTGAGCTCATTTCTTGTCAGATAGCAGACATCCATGTATGGCTTCATGGTGAGTCAGGGAGCTCTGGTTCTGAATTCTTCCTTTTTTGAGTATGTCTTTCATTCCCAAGTTCACTGGGAGTTTCAATAAACCTAGCCAAGTTTTGAAACCCTTGCCACATCATCAGATATCAAAGATAAGAGGCATCTTCTATTGTACCATCATTCCTTATAATGCATTAGAAACTGTCACCCTTCTTGGTCCAGAAAGATTGGAAGATCCCAAAAATCTGTTAATACTATTCAAGAGACACTGTAGTTCAAATATCTTGCCAGAAACATATACAGTAACTCTTTTATGTAACATCAATTACAGTAACCTTTCCCCTACACACACAATTGTGAACTTTCTGAGAGAAGTGATATTAGAGTTGGAATTCCTAGATGTTTCTGATTGAAAGGCTTTGCTCTGAATTAAAAGATCAAGGTGTTATACCCATAAAAGAATTCTCATACATAGGAATGGTGTCCTTGTACCAACCAAGAATATCATCCTTACATCTAACATCCCAAGATCTCCAACGTCAGTGAAAGCAGAGGATTTCAATTTCTCTGTCAGACTGTACATTCTGAATTCTTTATTGTTTCAACTGTGCACATTCTATCAAAATTCTACCAATAGGTTCAGAAATATAAGGGATTGGAACCATGAAGTCTGTCAAAGAATTCTTAGGTGTTGGAATGTAAGAGTCAATTATCTGTTGGATTTGATGGGAGTTGTAACCATTTAATTCCATGAAAATTTGATAGAAATTCTTGTTATAAGCTTCAGGGAGACCCATGACGCCTGAAGGCATAACCATGGGGTAGCCCCCTGTCTTCATCTTTGGCAAACACACTTTTGAACCATCTGGAAGATACCTTGTTCTCATCCACACATCCCCAACCCTTTCTTTGGTTTCATTATATTGATGATGTTTTTGCTGTTTGCTTCATTCTTAAAACAAACTTGCCACCTTCCTTCATCAGATTATTGCATATCTACTCTTACTTTACAAAGTCTTTTGACTTTAGACTTTACAAAGTCTAAAGACTTCAGATAACCACATGATAAGTTGATAGTCAAAGTAGAGCAGATGGGGGTGGATATTAGACTAGTGCATTGAATTGGAGATTGACTATCAGATATGTATTAACAAGTTGTGTATGGAGGAGGAAAGTCACTAGTAACGTGCCTCAGAGATCTGTTTTAGGGCTGCTGCTGTTTAATGTTAATGGGGAAGATTTGGATGGGGATATTCAGTTGTTTGCAGATGATGCAAAGTTGGGATAAACTGTGAGAAGTAGAGCAGATGTTGTAACCTTACGAGAAGACTTGAATAGACTGAGTGAATGGCCATGTGAGTCGGGATGTCAGTTCAGTGTTGCATAATGTTAAGTTTTAAAATTTGGAAAACAAAGATGGAATATAGAATTTACTTGTGGTGAGGATATATTGTTGGAGGTGGAGGAAATAAGAGATCTTGAGCTGATGGTGGTAAGGATCTAAAATTTAGAGACCATATTGCCAAAATTGAATTCTGCCAATGATGTGGAGGACACTGACTTGTAGAAGTAAGAAAGTTCTAGTTCCATTATATGAGACTCTGATTAGGCTACATATGGACTTTTCACAGATTTGGTCACTTGGTTTTCAAAAGGATGAAGATGTGGTTATTTTATGGCATCATGGAGTCCATAGACTCATTGTGGGAGATCCAAATTAACCAATTTAAACCCAAATCCTATCATACCTCTCCTTGAATCCATTCATCATCTGGGAACTCACAACCAATTCTGGCAATCCTTCCACTCATTCTCATGCCAAAAATCTGGTCCATGCATCCCTACTAACCACACTCTTACACAACTTCCATGGATGTCTTCTAGTTCTCTGTTTGTCATAAATTGAAAAATTTCACTTGCATCAATTTTATAAAACTCCTTTAATATCTTAAAAGTTTCTATCATGTCCCCTCTTTTCCACCTTTCAACTAAACTTTGTAATCCACAAACCTTCATCCTATCGTCATAGCGAGTATTCCACAAACCTTTCACCATCTCTGAATCCTCTATACCGCCTCCTGGTACCCCCCCCCCCCAAAAAAAAACCCAGGTGACCAAATCTATGCATGTGTGTGTGTGTGCAATAGTCAAGTTGTGGCCGAATCGTAGCCTTATAAAGAGGGATTTATTTATTCATATGGAGTTTCCTCCTTTCTCTCCCCCCCACCCCGTCCCTTTAGGATGGGTTGGGCCCTCTCATGGGGATTTAAGTATTTATGACTGTAGATCCATGTGTGTTCACAGGGCTGGTTTGCTTTGCATGTTCTGAGGGTTGAAAAAACTGAGTTTCCAGTAAAAAACCCTCTACATCCATATGAGACCAGCTAACTCATCATTAGTTGAAAGAGATCAGATAACAGTTCCATATGTCATGGACCGGAATCGAACCCAGGTCTTTCCGACCAAAGGGCTTTGTCTATACCGACTGAGGCTCTATAAAGAGGGATATAACTTTCTTATCTTTACTTGTTAGTGTGTTTTTCAACATACAAGTAATTCTTTGAACTATTTTACCAACTTTTGTGGTATACCCTCTGAACTTCAATTCTTTGTCCACCTCAAGTCCCTAGCCTCATCAATTTCCTGCAATCCAATACCAGCAACATGATACACCATATGCAACATTTTCAACCTGAAGTGCAAAACTTTACATTTTGCAACATTAAATTGACAATCATTATCCTTTGCCCACAATAATGACGATTTATTTAAATAATCTCACAGCATCAGCAGCAAATAACTGAATATTTTCTCTTAAATCTTTCCCAATGTCATTGATATACAAATTAAAGAGTAGTGGCCCTAGTAGTGAACCCTGAGATATCCCATTAGTCCCCATCATTATTGCTAGTTTTCACTCCACCATATACTATTTTCCAGTTTTTGTAATAGTTTTCCATGTGGTATTCTGTCAGATGCTTTGCAAAGTCGAGCAGTGTAGCCATTACCTTTATCCAATTCTGCTATCACTTTATTATAAAATGTGAATAAGTTACTAAGAAAGGACCTACCCTTTACAAAGCCATGCTGCCCACTACAGAGTATCGCATCCCTATCCACCCACTGTTGTTTCTTACCTTTCACTTTTCCAATACTTTAACAACCACTTCTGATATACTAATTGGTCTGTAGTTTTTTACCTCTGTCTTGGAGCTACCTTTATGCAATGGTACTATTTTGTCCTCTTTCCTCACTCCCTTGGAATCCTGCAAGATCTGAGACTTAGATTGAACAACTTCATCAGAGGTAATGCCAATTCTCTTGCACATTCACATACTACATGCGCTGATATGCGATTCAGTTCCACTGCTGTGTTCATATTCATATTCATATTTTTTAACATGCTGAACACCTCCTGTTCATCAACCTTAATGTTGATATGCATCTCTGTAATATCAGCAACTGTAAAATCACTACCTGGATGATACATCTTTGCAAAATGATCACTCGGCAACTCAACTATTTCTTTTGGTTCAGTCACCTTCATACCATGAGTATTGTTTAAAGTCATCCTACCATAGTAATTTTTCTTCTTACTTACTTGCTATATAGTGAAAAAACTCTTTTGAGCTTACTTTGGCCTGTTTTACTAATTCTCTCTCA
Organism: Typopeltis vanoorti; assembly: GCF_054136105.1. Lineage (NCBI taxonomy): Eukaryota > Metazoa > Arthropoda > Arachnida > Uropygi > Thelyphonidae > Typopeltis > Typopeltis vanoorti. The sequence goes on along the minus strand of NC_143559.1, from coordinate 101,151,992 downwards.
TAGTCTGATTTGACCTTCCTTACCATATTAGGCACCCTTCTTGCTTGCACTTTGCACTGCTCATGAGTATGCTGATCACATTTTCTTTATATTTTCTCCACAATGTTTTTTTTTTCTCTCCTACTCATCCACTTAATTCCAAACTGGTTTATCCTCCTGACTTTATGTATGCAGCCTGATACTCTCAAGCAATCTCTGACCACTTAACCATGCACCACTGACATTCTTTCCTTGTAGCTTCTCAAGCCATGGATGGATATGAGGGTGGCTGACTGACAGATGCCAAAAAGTAGTATATGGGAAATCGAATGCAGGTGATTAGCAGTGTGCTGTGCAAGGCTCTGTGCTTGGACCACTACTGTTTAATTTGTACATTAATGATTTGAAGATAAATATTTAGTTGCTTGCTAATAATGCAAAATTGGGTAGGGTAATAGTTAATCAAGACAGTATTGACAGCTTTCAGGATGATTTAAATAGGCTATAGGCTGACAGTATGGGCAAATATAATGGGTGCCAGTTTAACATGAAAAAGTGTAAAATTATGCATTTTGGGATAAAAAAAGATTACAAACTGTATACCACATTGAGGGAACTACACTCTAGGAAATTGATGAAGATAAAGATTTGGGACTACTACCTTGGCAACATTAGCAATTTGTCGTCTTATTCCTGTGAACCTCAACTAAGTTGGAAGGATTTGAAAAATGTGCAAATTCCAGTTAAGAAGGGATATATGTGGAACTATAAGGCAGCTGATTATGATACACATTGGAGGTAACTTGAAGCAGTACCATAAAGATTTGCAAGGGAAGGTTTGTTAACGATGGTCCCCCGATGCACTGTGAACGTCCTTCAAGGGATATCTGGAGAGAAGCAGTATTACCCTTTATACCCAAGGTCAGGAGGGTAAAATGGGTAGTAGTTAGATGAATGAGTAATATCATTAAGCATGAGCTGCAAAAAAAGGAAATCTTGTGGGAAATATATAAGGAGAAATATTACCAGCTAACTCATGAACAGTACCAGGATAAGGCAAGAAAGGCGACCAGCACGATAAGGAAAGCAAAATTGTATTATGAGAAGAAATTAGCTGAACAGGTGAAAGGAAATCCTGAAATGTGGCAAGTAGAAAGAAGAATGACTGGAAGGATAACTTTAATGATTGCAGATGGTAAAAAGGTGACAGAGGCAAATGAAATTGTTGAGCTACCGAGTGATAATTTTTAAAGGGTATATAAGGGTATTTTAAAATTCGATGCAGCAGAAGTTCCTTTAGTTTAGCATCAATTTTTACAGAAGTCATTCATATTGTATATAATTCTAGACTACTCATTGCTGAAGATTTTCTAAACCCGTGGGTATCTGAAAAATGCAACAATGCAAAAATGATTGTAAATTGTAAGTTAAAATAGTGGTTAAGATTGTGCACTTTATTTAATTCTCAGAGTAAAGTTGTAGAGATGACCTAATTTTGAAGTGATTATGCCCCAAGCAAAAGGAATTACAGAGGATTATCTATGTGAAAGTGAACAGTGGATTGAAGGTCACTGCTGCCGACGTCAGAATGTTTGCAGGATATTTGGGGCTCTCTGACCCTGAAACAAGGAACTCTTTCCGCTCTGAAATGAAGGTCATGATGACTGACATCAGCGTGCATGTGGGACATTCGGGGGGGGGTCTCCGACCCTAAAACAGGGACCTGAAAAAAATAGTATATAGGGCCTTGGAAGGAAGGCTCTCTCTCTCTCTCTCTCTCTTCATTCTTCTTCTTGGGACAGTTCGCAGACTTGACTAGAATTCGTTGGAACACACCCGTGATTACGGGTAGCGGTAGAGGAGCAGCAGGAATTTCCGCAATGAACTGCAGTTAGGAGTTTGCTCAGTGCATCGGACCTAGTGCTCCTTCAACTCGATCCAGTACCATCAGCTAACAGGAATTACTCTTCTTGCAAGTGAATCAAGAAAAGATGGCTTGCACAGAAGAACAAGTCAGACAGCCTGCAGAAACAGAATAGGATCGTAAGGACTTGAAGGAAGGTACATATTGAAATGGACTTGTGAGTACATTTTCCAGTATTAATTAAAGATGAATTAAATGTTCTAGCAAGGGGCCATAAGTTTGCCATTCCCTCTAAATGTCTCCCATATCTAGATTTCATACACAACATTGAAAGAAACATCAGCCACCTTCCCAGTATTGAAGCCAACAAACTTCATTTTGAAATAGCAAAAATAATTTTCGATGCCAAACCTTCAGTCTTAAACATTTCACCTTCAGAATTGAAGGCTCTTACTTCCTTAAAACATAATCAAAACATAATCATCACTAGAGCCGACAAAACAAATACCACAGTGGTTCTTGATACTGTTTCATATGACCGAAAAATGAATCTATTACTCCGAGACTGAAATACTTATGCAAATCTTGAATATGATCCCACAAAAAGACAGCTGAAGAAACTGAACAAGTTATTCGATGAAACAAAGTCTTTAGATGAAGAAACTTCAAAAAAACTCAAGACATATCATGCTACACCTCCGAGAATATACGGTTTACCCAAGCTTCACAAGAACAACGTCCCACTCAGACCTATCGTTGATTCAATTAGCAGCCCAACTTACAAGTTATCAAAATTCTTATCCAACCTTCTCTGTCCCCACATAGGCCATTCAACGTCTTCAATAAAAAATTCCGCAGAATTTCACGCCAAAATAAAAGACTTTCAACTGCGGAAAACTGACATGCTAATTAGCTTCGACATTGTCATTCGACATCTTCGCAGTCTGGAGTCATTCTGAACAAGAGCTACTTCAGTTTTTAGAAAAAATCAACCTTCTTCATCCACGCATCAAATTTACATTAGAAAAAGAATCCCCACAGGGCACCCCCTTTCTGGATTTACACATCCAAAAAAAAGAAGATGGTTCCATCTCCACCTCTATCTATCGCTAGCCGACATTTTCAGGTTGCTACATTCACCATTCTTCTGCTCACCTTCCCTCTCAAAAATTTGGCATCATTAAATCATTGGTAACCAGAGCACACAGATTTTGCCCCTCTGAGGATTCCCTAAAACAAGAATTGGAAATAATGAAAAAAAAACAGCCACTCTAAATGGATAGAATCTCAAAACAACTCAAAAAATCATCAGCAACTTCTCTACACATCAGCCTAGACAAGAACAAGCCCATAGGATTCCCATACCTTATATCAAAGGCATCTCCGAACGCCTCTTGAAAATTATGAAGAAATACAATCTTACTGCCACCTACAAACCCATCAACCAGATCCACAACCTGTTACCTTTGCCCAAAGACAAACTTTCACCTATGCTACTACCTGGTGTATACAAGGTTCCATGCTCCTGTAAACTCTCTTATTATCGACAGACAGGCAGATCAGTTTTTAAATGCATTTCGCAATATCAAGACCATATCTGCCTCATCAAACCGCAAAAATCAGGCCTCGCTCAACACGGAGTTGAAACCCAAACCACAAGATCCACTGGGAAAAGACAAAACTCCTGCACAGATCTTCATATAAATATGAACGCTTATATAAAGAAAGTGCTGAAGCTCTACTTCACAGACCAAATCTAAACCACAATGATGTTCTTGCCATCCCTAAAGTATGGGAAATTGTCATACAAAATTGTGTAAAAATAACTTAACTGTAATTTAATTTTAATTCAATTTAATCTAATTGAATTAAATTAGATTAAAGTGAATCTAATTTAATCTTCAGGCTGCAATGCGCCACTGCATGTAATTTGGATTCCATTGTACGTACGCACCCTATCCTTTGTGTCATTCCTAGTATTGTTCTACTGTACTGATGATGTCCTAAGATACCTATGACGAAATATTTACATAATAAAAACCTACTACTGTGGTTCACATATGTTAATTTTAGTCAGGATATAACATAGAACTCTATTATGCAAACTGCAACAAATGGAAATGGATATGAAACAGGTGATATGGATAAGAGGGTAGCTCATGGACAGATGCCAAAATGTAGTATATGGACGAGCAGAGTAAAGGAGAAGAAAGGTGACTAATGGTATGTGTGTCGTAGGTCTCTGTGCTTGGACTACTGATGTTTAATTTGCACATAAATGATATAGGAAATAATTTGAAGGGAGATATTCAGTTGTTTGCTGATGATGCAAAGTTGGTAGCATAAATGTTAATCAAGGTGATGTAGAGAGCTTGCAAGATGATTTGAATAGGCTGACAGTATGGGCAAAATATAATGGATGTCGATTTAATGTGGAAAAGTGTAAAGTTGTGCATTTTGGGATGCAAAGATTAGAGAGAAACCACATTGAGAGAACATTGCTAAAGTAGCCAGGTTAGCTCACAGGATTTCTTGATTATTGAAGAACACACTAACAGGCAGATAAGGGAGTTATCATTTCTCTTTATAAAGGCTTGAATTACTGTGTTCAGGTCTTGGTCACCTTGGTTTCTTGGGGATGAGGATTTGGTGGAGAGGAACCAAAGGTGAGCCAACAAGATGGTGAGTAATTTGTGGAATGCTCCCTGTATGGATAGATTGAGGGGTTTTTTGACAGGCAAAAAAAAGGGGGATATGATACAAATGTTTAAGTTACTTAAAGGATTTTATAGGTTGATGCAAGGGGGAAATGTTTCTGCACTTGGCTAGTGGGGACAGAACATGATGTTATCTCTGGAAGTTGGGGAAGAGTGTGGTTAGCAAGGGTACGAAGACTAGATTTTTCACCTTTTGAGTGGTGAATGAGTGGAATTGGTTGCCTGAGTCAGTTGTGAATGCTTTGTCTGTTTAACAGTTTCAAGGATAGGTATGATAGATATTGTGTAATAATAATATTTATACATTGACTTATGCTCTTGAGTAATTAACACTTAACCAGCAATTCTCATGTTCTGAGATTACTAAAGCTGACACCATGGAACTACATAAGACAGACACATCTTGCTACATTTTAACCAGCCATTACTACCAAGCAAATAGTAATGAAGCCATTACTATTGAACAACAACAAAAAAGAAAGGTTACCAGACCTTTCTTAACCTACTTTTTTTTTTAACTTGTGATAACTAGCGAAAATTTTTTTATCCAGTTTGTTAAAATCCCCAAATTGTACTATGCTTATCTCAGAGCATTTAAAATGCCTGAAGATATTTTGATATATTCTAAGAATGAAATTGAATACATCCTTTGAGAAGAAAAAAAAAGTTTTATTTTCCAGTTTTCATATGCATAGAAAATTTTTTTATACAGTTACTTAATCTGTCATGTTTACTTCTTCAAGACTGATTGTCATTCTCTGTTTCCTGGGCAACTTCCTGCTTTCAGTTTTGATGGTTTCCATTTGTTTTTCATATCCTCTTGTGGCATGTTTTAACTATGATAGTCATTTGGTTTATTTAGAAACCATTTAGTTTTATACCTGAAATTTTACTATATTTTTGTGTTTCTCTGATATATAGAAGTTTAAATTTGTAAAGTGGTAGATTTGGATTTTTTGTGATGAATTTTCTTTTCCATGTTTTTGTGAGTTTCAGAGCGCTTGTATTTTCCATGTTCTTGCTGTTATACATTGTTTTACATTCCTATGTAAGGTAAAATAAAGGGGAAAAAAAAGAAAAGAGCAAATATTATTAACAGGAATAAGATATGACACTGAAATTTGTTTAATCATCCAGACACAAGCATACTGATAATTACTGTCATGGAGAAATAATGGTGTTTTCTATAGTAATATAATAGGTGATATTAAAACATAATAAATATTTAAATGTGTGCAGAAATTATAAAGTTCACCAGGGAAAATATTTGAAATATCTTTGCTTGAGTCAGTATTTGCTCATTTACACTTTTGTTTAACAGTAAAGCGAATGAGATAGAAAAAATCATTTGATTCTGTAACTCTTTTGTGGTTAATAGCAAAATCCATGACTAAACCCATTGAGGTCCTTTGCTATTTCTCAAATCCTGATTTATTAGTTTTTTTTTTTTTTTTTAACTTTAAATTCAATGAGGCCACATTATATATTACTTTTAGCATTTCAGTCACTTTGAAATCTAGAAATCTCTCATCAAAATAAACATTTATCATCAAAGATTTGTTTCAATGCTTATTTTAAACATGCTCATTTAACACTAAACCCGACTTCGTGGTAGCAATGCCAAGGCATGACTGAGTCACTGCAGACAGGTAGTAACAAGTTAGCATTATGAAGATCACTGTTGTATAATAATAAAAATGAGACAATTCACATCTAATGCAGGTATATGTATTATATGTGAATCATCTCGCATATAATACAGGTATAGTTTTGTGATCCTGTCTCAAAATTTTTTTTTAAGTACAACAGCAGTCTGAGAACTTTTGGACACTGTACCCAAATTAAAGTTAAGAAATAGAGCTACACTACTACAGTTGACTCACTATAGCAAGCACCATTACATCAATGCTATTCTAAAGAAAATTCACTATAGTAGACTGTAACCTCCTTAATCTAGAACTAAATGATCTAAAGAAAGTTGCAGAATGGACTTTTTAAAAAAAAAAAAAAAAAATCAGCTAACACCTTTTTATTCCCGTATACAGGGAGTAGGCGAGGCCATTTAGCCCTATCTAACTTTTGGAGACTGAGTGGGCAGTTCAATCTCCACTGGTACCAATCAGAGATAGATGACCCAAGGCTATCACTAATTAAGCAGTACACAGTGAAGAGAGACGGCTCAAATGTGCCGCCATCTCGTGGTCCCTAACCCTAAAAATTTAATGTCTGAAATAATGTGGGTTCTACGGTCGATTTTCTTGAGTTTACGGGATGAAAAACCCGAGTTTCCGGGAGGAAAAACCCGCTTGCCCGTGCCAGAGATCGACTAACTCGGGAACCGGTCGAAAAAAGGCTTAGAAAAATTTCCTCTAGTCGCCGACTAGACTCGAAACCAAGTCTTTCTTCGTGCGGCCAAGCGCCGTGGTGTGCAAACGCCACATCCACTGAGCTACACAGGCTCTTGGACTTTTTTTAGTTTTGAATATTTATTTGTTGAAGATAATTGAAAACAAAATTTATATTTTCACAGGTAAACTGAAACTATTTTCTTTTCTGTTGGCAGTAATTTATTATGAACACCTGTTTGTCACTCTGCTTTCATTCCATTCCATGCATTACAAATGCATGGGAAAAAATGGTAGTCAAAAAATGTTTTGTATTTCATTTAATTATTTTTGTGATGTAACCATGAGTTATTGTTATTACTTGACTTCTCTGATTGTGTGCAAGTAGTCTTGTTATTTTATGCAGATACTGCAGAAAACAAAATCCATTAATGTGAAGTCAGGAGATTTTGGCCATGAAGTGGGACTGGATGATTCATTCAACAATGCCTGTTTGATTTAAAATTGAACAAAATGTTGCAATATCCTCCACCTTATTGAAAATAACTGATATTACCATCAAGGGTGTACATTATACTGTGATTGACAGTCCAGCACAATTAAGTTTTCTTATTATTGGATTTGGAGCTACTTGGGGATCAAAGTGAAATAACTGGGATGAGATCTCTACATCACCTTTCAGGAATGCAGAGAATTGGCTGGGGCTTCTTACCTAATGTCCAATCCTAACCTTCACTTGTTGCACCCTATTTGTAGGATCCACTGGATAGTGAACGAATGTGGATGGACTGGCAATTTTGGAGTTAGCTGACCAAATTGTACTCTGTTGGTTTAAACCAGAAATAGACATTATGGTGCAACATGACGAGGTTCTATGTCAGCTGGGATGTTGCTCTGCTAAACACAACCCCCTTGCTGTTTTCGTCATGGAACCAAGGTGAACATTGAAAAGACAGCTACTGGAACAAACTCTTACTCATTGCTTTTAAGGTTACATGGTGGCCAGCATTCATTGTGAAGGATATATGTAGACAAAAACACACGTTGGAGTAATGCCAGCTGGTTGGCCGAGTGGTTAGTGTATCCGCTCTCCAGCCAAAAGGTTGGGGGATCGAATCCCACCATCGGCATGGATGTTTGTGATTGTCTGTGAAAATACTAGTGGTGGTGATGGACAGTAGATGGCATTGGTGTAGATGATGCGGTTGGTGAATGAGATGGAGAGTTGTAGAGTAGATGCCCTCCCTCAACGAGCCTCGGACTCCCTGGAGGTGTCTAATAATAGTAATTACTTTACTCTAACATGACTTGGAGTAATTACTTTACTTTTAATTGTGAAAATAACAATCAACATTTGACCTGTGTATCAGGAAACAGGAAAACATACATATGCACAGGACACAAGCTACATTACACTACACAAAAGTAAGATAAATCTAAATGTCTTGTTAATCGCTTACTCTAGCCTGACCTCTGGTGAAAAAAAAAAAAAACCTCTTATGCAGTGTCTAGAAGAAAAACAAGAACAAACCCAATGTCAAAAGAATTGAAGATATGAACCATCAACATAAGGAGTATCAATTGAAAGAAAATTGAACTTGTATAAGAACTGGAAAAGGACCACATATACATAATTGGCATTACTGAGACGAAGACAAAAATAGGTGAGATCGTATTAAATAATAAATAAATAGGATGTTATATTTGGGCAACAATGATCAAGAAAAAGAAGATACAGCAATAGCATTTAAAATCAAACCCGAAGATAAACTTCTTCATTGGAAGGCAATTTCAAGTATGGTTATGGTTTTTGGTTAATTGTAGGTGGTATGATCAAGTTGGATTCATGTTATTCAGTTTAGTTAGAGTCTTCAAGACTAGTGCTGGATTTTACTTAAGGATATAATCTCATCCATATAGGATGATGAGATTATTGAAGGCACATCTTCATGTCATCCTTGACTTCTAACTGCTGACTTGCAACTTCCGTATAGGCAATATTCATTCATTAATCTTCTCTCTTCCTTCTAAATATCAGTAACCTTTTTTAATTAACTGCAAATACAGTATGCAATTTTGCAAATGACAGTATTACTGCACTCCTCTTTCTCAGTTGAAAACCTTGCACTATGCAAATCACAAAAACTTCTAGAATATTTACTTGTACAATCCTGAAATCTGCATCTCCAAACCATTCTTTAAGTTTCTTTAACAAAGTTATTAGTACTGATAACTTTGTTAATTTCCATTCTAGTAAAACTTAGTCCTGTCTTATTGCTTGCAGAAGAGAACTTTCCTGTGTAATGTTTTTACACCACTCAAATCTCTTTACAAAATGAGATTTTCTTTTAGATTGCCCTGAATCTCTCTTGGCATAAACATATTACAAAGATTTTCTCCTCATCATCCAAAAAATTACATTTTCTTGGATAAAAAAAAAAAACTTGTCGTGATAGTCATTGAGATTGAAGTACACACAAAAAAAGCAGTGAGTTTTGCTACAATAAATTGGGGGATTTTTTCGAATGGTAAATGATGTAAACATAAGTTAAATACAAAAAATAAAAAAAAACCTCAGATAAACTGTTTGACTAGTGCTAAAATAAAAAATCTAAGATTGAGTAGTCAATGATATGGGGCTTGCATCATGTCTTCTAGCTTTTTTTTTTTTTTTTTGAGGTAATATTGTTAGAAAAGTTAAACTCTGTAATGTTGAGAGATCTAATCAATGATTTCCAGACATCACTAACACCATCATTCACTTCCCATGTGAGTGAATGATGATGGTGGTAGTCTTTGAATTCGCAACTGATATGTGACTAATTTGTGACTTAGCCAATTAAGCTCCATTCTATATTTGGCCCACAAATTCATTGAAAGTATGTAACATCTCCATTTATTTTAGTTTTCTTTTGAATATACTTTTTTGTTTTATATATATATATATGAATCTTAGGAGAACTGGTTGAAGATTTGCAGGTTGCAGAAATTGGTTGATAGGCAGAAGAAGGGTGATATGATTGAGACATTCAAATTACTGAAGGGTTTCTATAAGATTAATTCAGAAGATATTTTTGAGAACAGGACTGGTGGTCGGAGGACTAGGGGCCACCCATGGAAACTGGGCAAGAGTGTGGTTAGCAAGGGTGTTAGAGCTAGGTTTTTTACTTGGAGAGTGGTGAATGAATGGAATAAGCTGCCAGTCTGTTGTGGGTGCCATGACTGTGAATGAGTTCAAGGCGAAGTATGATAGATACTGTGTGAATGTTAAATAGTTATTCTTGACACGATGTTAGGGCCTCCCTCAATGAGTCTAAGGACTCCTTGGAGTTGCCTGTAATAATAATAATATATATATATATATATATATATATATATATTTATTTATTTATTTATTTTTTTTTTCATTTCTGAACTTTAGAAGAATGATTTGTGTGATTTACATCTTGGAGACACTGCTCCTGAGTTGTTAACTTCATGCACTCATTTGGCTGCTTCTGATGTACAGCTTCATTGCATTGAAGCTTTAGGTCTACTTCCCAGTGATATTTCTCCTATTTGGAGGATAAATGTTTGCAAAAGAGGTTTGGTAAGTAGAGTTTTGTACTACTTTCATGCTATATAGTACGTTTTATATACTAAATTTGTGTTAATTAGTTAATTACTTAATTGTTTTAGTGTTATAATTTTATCACCATCATCATATAAGAAGTAAACTTCCACGGAAGCGAGAACTCATTCAGGGAGACCACAGATATGAGAGTTGTGAGAAAGATTAGGGGAGTGAACAGAGAGGAATTGTGGAATCAGCAGAAATAGTCTTTAATCTAGTCCAGGGCTGGCCAACCTTTTATATTCTATGTGCCAATTTTTTCAGATGCGCCATACAACTTTTGAACCCTTGAAAATTCCCTGTAAAATATGTTAATATAGACATGATATATTGATTTAATATAAAAACAAGATAAACATTACTTACCTTAATGAGACTATTGAGTCTGTTTTGATACATCATGAGAGAGTTCTTCGGTGTGTTTCATAACTGTTTGCTTTGACAGAGCAATTTCATCTACTTTCCTTTCAATATTTTTATTACCAAGACATCCTGCAAATTTTTGGAGACATGACTTAACAATTTCTTCTCCATCAAAGAAAGACTTTCATTTTTTGGCCAACACTAAGCAGTTTTATGAGACGTTTCTGTCATTGCCAGACTTTCATAACTTTTGACGAACATATTTTATCTTCTTTTGATTTCTTCCTTTTTTTTAAATCACATATTTGTTCTGTAATGCAAACCGAAGCACTAGCTTCAGTTTTTCTTCTATTTCAGTCTGATGTTATGTTTTATAGTGTCTATTAAGATCAAGTCTTTTATTATGTAAGAAAGTGTTTTTGCAAGCAATGCACAATGGTTTTCCTGATGGATTCACTATAAATAAGAACTCATTTTCCCAATGTTCATTGAATTCACTATTCAATTAGTGTACTCTGTCCTGCTGATCCCCTCAATACATGTCCTGCCAGTCTCATCTCATAGTGGCCTATGCAATTTCTAATCATCCAGTGCACCACTTTTGACACAGGTACCATAGGTTGGCCATCCCTGATCTAGTCCATTGTAAAACTAACTTTAGCTGTAACCTATCTGATTGTCACTCTTCAGCTATCCAACTTTTGGCATACACAGGATCATGCCCAAATTAATGTGCATGACAATACTTTGGCATCCAGAACACATTCAAATATCAACAATACCTTTGCAACTTCATTTATAGCTGTTCTCTTGCAATGTATATTTTTTGTATTTCTCTTTTCATGTTATGCACTGGATGAAGTCTTAAGAAGACGAAACTGGTTGTGCATTCAAATAATAAACAGTATTTTCTATTTTGGCATCTCTTGGCTTTTAGTATAGTAATTTAATTTCTTCAATTATATATATATATATATATATATATATATATATATATATATAATTGACGTGCCATCACATGCACATTTAGGTTGGGTGTACTGTTGTGTGGCCTATGCAACTTGTTCTACAAAATTCCTGTCAATTTGCCTTTTTATCGATGTATGAAAGTTGAAGAGTGCATAACACATATATGCTCATTGGTCCAATGCAATTAATTGTAGGAACTTTGAATACTTTAATTTATCAATTCATATAATTTTAAATTATTGAAAGCATAAAGGTCAAATGAACAACAGCTATGCTTCACGTGTACTATTTATGTGAGAACCACAAAGGGGTTACACTTTGTGGTGAGATTAGGTTGTCATTGGCAAATACTAGTGAGACACGGATGATTTTAATTTTGATACAAATTTTAAATACAGCCATATAATATGCATAGAAATCAGAAAATTAATCACTTGGGAAATTATTATTTTTCTGGATTGAACCAAAGAAAACTGGAATAACTCCTTTTACTTACTTATTTATACATAAGTTCCAACCTCCTTTGACTATAATCAGTCATACAATCCACGAAAGCTTTGGCAGTAAACGGGACATTCAATGGATTATCAACACTGTTTTCCATTGTAAGTATGGGCAAAAAGTTATAAATTAGTTATAAAAAGTTACTTGTCTATATTGGTGTCCTAAACACATCAGTTCACACTTCACTCATGCAAAACAGATGAAATTCAGAATACAAAAACAGACTCCTGACAAATAACAACATTCAATTGAATTGGACACCCTGCCATGACACCTTCCAGGTGGTTTAAAACCACTGGAATGCTAAGAATTTGACTTGCTACACCATCTGTATGTCTGTTCAATGGGCTGAAAGGTGTACATATTTTTGACTGCACACCCAGGCCATTAACACAAATGTGATGGAAAAGTATATTGTGTTTATTTTTAGGAATCACTTGAAGCTAGGAAACAATTAGGGGAGTTTTAACAAGAATAAATGCAAATATATAATATCAGTGATATTGCTATTCCGTGAGTGTTCACTGCACACCCAGAATATATACCCTTGATACACACCACACATATTCTTTTCATTTACTTTATTTTTTCGTATAAGAATTTTTCATCTATGTAATGATCCTTGCACTTCATTGCCATTGGGTTTTCTAATCGTATTATATTACTGGCCAGGAAAGCTGTACATAAAAAGAATGCACTTTGTAACTTTTTTATATTCATTCTCAGGTCATATAATACTCCAGTTTTTGTGGTTCAGTCCGTTAATGTGATGAGATACTCATTATGAAATATAGGTGTTGTTATTATCAGTCCTACACATGAGAGGTCACCAGACCTGTGATATGATAGTGCTATGTGTGGGTAAGCGGTTAATGAGAAGAAAGAAATTATGTGCAAATGTATTTCTTGAAAAAAAACCTGAGGGTTGTAATCATTGGAGAAAATAGGAAGTGACTTTTCCAAAGAGCAGAGGTGTAGGGACTGAAGATGGAGGATGAAAAGTTGGTTTAATGAGTTTGAAGTTGAACTGTGTGTGGGGTGTGACCAGTGACATTCACTGGTCATATTTCTTGATATTTTAGGAACCTTGATTACAAAAATAAGTTCTGCTGAAAACATTAAATCTCATTAATTAAATGGCAATAGAATTTGTTTATATAGTGCAATCCATACCTTTAATTCTATTTGTTCACTTGTTTAATTTTCAGCCCTCATTTGTAAATCAAATATATAACAATTTGCTTAATTAAATTTTTTTCTCATATTTTTCTTAAGCATCAGGAAGATAAGAAGATTAAAAGTCAAGTGATTTTATTGTTGCCTGTATATCTACATTCACTGGGTATTAGCTGCTCTGAGTTTGTTACTCAGATATTGATGTAAGTATTTACTAAATTTGTATTTTTAAAAATTTTATTACATCTGAAGTATATAATATATAATATGAAGGAGATATTGATAAATTAGCTACATGAAAGTAATTCTGAAATCATCACAAGATAATATTAATTTTTTTAATTAACTTTTTTATTTAAAGAAATACTGACTTAAATGCTATTTTGAGTGCTGTTTTTCTTTTAAATTAGGATGCATTCTAAATTCAAGAATTTGATATTATTTTTACTATGGTCCATTTAGATACTTTTATATATCACATTTATTTAAATCGAGTGTGGAAACATTTCTTATTTTAGGGAAAATAAGATAGAAAGATTCACTTTAGTGTCAGTTTGTAATTCAGTAAAAAAAAAAAAAATAGTATTTTTATTTATTATCAAAATCAGGTGGATATTAGATCCAGCATTATTTCAAAGCCAAATGTAGAAACTATGAAAGTTTCGTACAATAAGTTGACCAGAGAGTTTACAGGAATACGCCCGCCGGCATTTACGAGTTGCCCTAGCACGGACCACTTTAGAAAACATACACTCTGCCCAGTCACTTCCTGTTTTCTCCAATGATTACAACCCTCAGGTTTTCAAGAAATACATTTGCACATAATTTTTTTCTTATCATTAACCGCTTAGCCACACATAGCAAATGTAATTATTTATAATTGCCTACTTTCTTTGCCTTGAGTTGCTTTAGTATTACACTATTTAAAAAACAACTTTGCCAAAGAGGAAAAAATAGTATATTTTTTCACATTTTTTTCAGTGATTTTGTTTTTCTATCGTGACAGCTATATCAAACTCTTCCTTTCTTTTATACACAGTGATCAGCATTCATTTTAAAAATTTTATGGAATTTACAACTGTGTTAAAAAAAAACTTTTTTTATTATCCCGACATTTCGATCTTCACATCAAGATCATCATCTGTAGCATACATAAATATACAGGACAAGCTGAGTTACATCATTGACTGTAAGCTAGAGAAACAATGATTTGATCACATGTTATTCTACTGGTGTGACCTCTGGTGAAAAAAAAAATTACATCAAGCTAAATTCTATTTTACAATGACAGGAATAAACATTCTTTTAGATGGTTTTCTTTCAGAAACAATTGGTGTCCTACTTTTAGTATTACAATTCTTATTTTTGATTTATACTACTGGATTTTTTACAGTCCTGTTTATAGTTGTTCTTAGTGAGGAAGGTCGAATATATACCTTCCATGTGTTTGGGATTTTTAAACCATCATTATTGTTCAGGTTGGGGTGGTTGATAATAATCTCACAGGCTTCCTTGAATTTCTGTTCATACCATGTTTTAGTGTGATATAGACAGCTGGTGGTTTTCCAGTCAATTCTGTGTAAAGTATTCAGGGCATGATCAGAAAGGCCAGCTTCACCATAATTATTATATTTAATGTGTCGTTTATGTTCCTTTTGTCTAATAGGAATTATGCGTCCTGTTTCTCCTATATATGGCATGTTGAAAGTACAATAAATCCGGTATGCTCCAGGGTGGGCTAGTGGAGGGAATGGGTCTTTGGATGAGTTGAGTAAGCTTTTTAATTTTGCAGGAGGTTTAAAAGTGGCTTTGAGGTTGTACTTTTGTAGTACTCTGTTTATTTTGTCTAATATTCCTTTAATGTAGGGAATGGTTATAGTTTTACTGTAGTCTGGTTTGTCTTTGTTTTTTATTGTGGTTTTGTAGAGAATTTTGTTAATAGTGTTTTGGCTGTATCCGTTTTTTTGTAAGTTATTACTGATAATTTTAAATTCGTCTTTCAGTGCCTGTTCACTGGAACAGATCGTCTGAGCTCTGTTTTTTAGCATGTTGATTACACCTAGTTTTTTGTGTAGAGTGGTGGTAGGAGTTTATGTGTATATATTGTCCCGTATGTGTCGGTTTTCGGTAAACCGTGAAGGAAAGATTGCCCGAGGGAAGACGTATGACAAGTGTATCTAGAAATGGAAGTGTGTTGTGTTTTTCAATTTCGATTGTGAACTGTATGCATTTGTGTTGTTTGTTTAGGTGGCTAAGGAATGTGTCTAATGTCTGGCGGCCATGGGACCAGATCGTGAAAATATCGTCAACGTATCTAAGCCAGACTTTGGGTTTTAGAGGCGGAGGAATCTAGGGCTAGTTGCTCAAAATGTTCCATGTAAAAGTTAGCAATAGGGGAGGATAATGGCGAGCCCATGGCTGTGCCTTCTTTTTGTAAGTAGAAGGCGTTTTGCCATACAAAATAACCCGAACGTAATACATGCGCAAAGAGCGGCGTGATATCTGGAGGGAATTTGTTCTGTAGGAGACGGAGTGTGTCATTGATTGGGACATTCGTAAAGAGGGCAGAGACGTCAAAACTGACTAATAAATCATCTTTTTCTAATGTAATGTCTTTGATGATGTTTATGAAGTGTTGTGTGTTTTTGATATAGGAGGGGGAATAACCTACCAACTCCTTGAGTGTTGCCGCTAATTTTTTGGCTAAGTGATACGTTGGGCTATCAATTCCTTAAATTGACTTAAGTAGTTTCTCTGTTTTGTTTTTTGTTCTGCTAGTTGGGTTGTAGTTAACTAATTTGTATGTGTTATTGTCAGAGACCAGCAGATTCAATTTTTCTATATAAGTGGTATGGTTTAAAATGACAGTGGCATTTCCTTTATCGGCTCTGGTTATTATGTTCGGATTTGTTTTAAGTGATTTTATTGCTGTTAATTCGTGTTTAGTTATGTTGCTTGTTTTGTTATGGTTTAAAATGTTGGCAGTATTTTGTCTGCTATGTTATTAGGTATGAATCTTAGGCCTAAAAAAACAAAACAGAGAAACTACTTAAGTCAATTACCACATGGCCCGAAGTTACGTTCAAAAAACTGTTTCCGCACTACGTGCGCTCCCCAAGAATTTATGGCTACCGAAAATTCACAAAGAAAACACCCCGCTAAAACCTATCGTTGAAGGAATTGATAGCCCAACGTATCACTCAGCCAAAAAATTAGCGGCAACACTCAAGGAGTTGGTAGGTCATTCCCCCTCCAATATCAAAAACACACACAACACTTCATAAACATCATCAAAGAAATTACATTACAAAAAGACGAATTTAAAATTATCAGTAATAACTTACAAAAAAACGGATACAGCCAAAACACAATTAACAAAATTCTCTACAAAAACCACAATAAAAAACAAAGACAAACCAGACTACAGTAAATCTATAACCATTCCCTACATTAAAGGAATATCAGACAAAATAAAGAGTACTACAAAAGTACAACCTCAAAGCCACCTTTAAACCTCCTGCAAAATTAAAAAGCTTACTCAACTCATCCAAAGACCCATTCCCTCCACTAGCCCACCCTGGAGTATACCGGATTTATTGTACTTTCAACATACCATATATAGGAGAAACAGGATGCATAATTCCTATTAGACAAAAGGAACATAAACGACACATTAAATATAATAATTATGGTGAAGCTGGCTTTTCTGATCATGCCCTGAATACCTTACACAGAATTGACTGGAAAACCACCAGCTGTCTATATCACACTAAAACATGGTATGAACGGAAATTCAAGGAAGCCTGTGAGATTATTATCAACCACTCCAACCTGAACAATAATGATGGTTTAAAAATCCCAAACACATGGAAGGTATATATTCGACCTTCCTCACTAAGAACAACTATAAATAGGACTGTAAAAAATCCAGTAGTATAAATCAAAAATAAGAATTGTAATACTAAAAATAGGACACCAACTGTTTCTGAAAGAAAACCATGTAAAAGAATGTTTATTCCTGCCATTGTAAAATAGAATTTAGCTTGATGTAATTTTTTTTTTTTTTTTTTTTCACCAGAGGTCACGCCAGTAGAATAACATGTGATCAGATCATTGTTTCTCTGGCTTACAGTCAATGATGTAACTCAGCTTATTCTGTATATTTATGTACGCTCCAGATGATGATCTTGATGCGAGGATTGAAACGTCGGGATAATAAAAAAAGTTTTTTTTTAACAAGGTTGTAAATTCCATAAAATTTTTAAAATGAATATCAAACTTTTGTTTCTCCTCAGAAATCAGGCATCCATATATTCGCTTTCTAACTTGGTCAATTTTTTAAGGTTTCACTGGCCTGACAGCTATTCTGAACTGATTGGTTCTCATCCGAGATTTTTAGTATTTTTATTTAGTGCACATTTCATGATGGGTTTGTATCTGATTTAATACAGAAGAAATTTTTCATAGTGACATAACAAACAACCATTTTTGGAGGTTTTATGAGGATTGTTTGTGCAAGGCAGTGAGAAACAGATGTTTTGCTTAGAGAGGAAATGCATTAGCAAGTTTGATGGTGTGAAAAAGAGTATATGAATTTAGGGTGCACTTATGAGGAACTGTCACAATGAGTATTTGATGCCATGGAAGTCAATATATAATAATAATATATTCTCCAGCAGCAATTAGAATAGAATGTACAGAGGCAGTGGAAATGATTGGTCTTTATTTTCATTAATCAACAAGAGCAGCATTAAAAGCAGTTTACAAAAACCTTACTTTAATGTTCTAAAAATTGAGATGTAAGAGGAAGAATTCATCATAAAATATTATTACTGGAATTATGTACATTTAATTACAAATAAAGACATTTAAATTGAATGTGATTCCGGTGATAATATTTGATGATGAACCCTTACTTAATGAGTACCTTATTTATTGAGTGTAATGATTATGAACATTGTTCATTGAGTGTAATTATTTATAATCGTATACTTTGCCTTGAGTTGCTTTAGTATTACACTACTTAAAAAACAACTTTGCCAAAGAGGAAAAAATAGTATATTTTTTCACATTTTTTCAGTGATTTTGTTTTGCTATCCTGACAGCTATATCAAACTCTTGTTTCTCCTCAGAAGTCACGCCAGAAACCCAGAATACTGAAGCAGTTTGTGTTTCGAAATTATTATTTTATATCAGTGAATGCTCAGTCAATCTTGAAATCATAATCAATGAAAAAAGAGCCTTGTGAATGACTTCAGCCTGGCAGTGAACGTTATTTGAAAGAGCAAGATTATTTTACATCAAAGAATTTATCATAATTTGTCGAGCCGTGTACATAATATATGTATATATATATATATAGTGCACAGGTATATATAATTTCATAATAATTCATGTGTGGGGTTAATATAAAAATATGTACATATCCATTCTTTCCACATGCCTGAGCCAGCTGGTGCTTTTAAAGGATATAACATGTAGAGGAAATGCTCCATAACTCAAAATTTCAAATCTCAAACTTTTGTAACTCAGTTGATCAAATTGGTAAAAATTATTCAATTTTTGCCAGTTCATGACATTCTTCATGACTGCCAAAAAAAAGTTGAGATTTGGAATGCTGTTTATAGATGATATGCTGGTGTTTATGAAAAAAAAAACAAAAACAAATATGTATATATATACAGGGTGTTCGGGATAAATTTGACATATTTATAATTAATTATATTTTTCCGTAAGTTACATGTATTAACACACACTTCTCTTCATTTAAAAGTTTGGACCCTTCTTCATTCATATACAAGATGTCAGAAAGGATGGATAGCTGGAACCCACCTGAATCATGGAAGAGAATAACTTGTATCATGATGATTCGTGCCCGCCATCAAAATAAGGATATTACGACTGCTGCCCAATGCTCCCTGAATACAGTAAAAACAATCAGGCATGAACTAGAGACTTGCAATGGTGACTACGAGGATGTAGCAAGAAGAAAGATCCCTAGCAGACGATCTGATTGCGTTCGTACAGCAGAATTCCTCGCAAATCTGCAGGAACAGGTGTTGAAGAACCCTGGCATTGGAATTCGGGCTTTGTTCGTGGAGTTGCTAACTGTAGTCAAGCCCTGGATAACAAGGGTAGCCAATGGTAGGCCGTATGTATGGCAGCAGGATTCGGCCCCTTGCCACACCTCTGGGAAAAGTCAAAAATGGTTGTCTGAAAATTTCTACGACTTCACCAATCCAAATGTTTGGCCTCCAAACTCCCCAGACCTTAACCCCATGGATTATTTTGTATGGGGCGCAGTTGAAAAAGACACCAATCGCACTTCCAGTAATACAAAAGCCCAGTTAATGGATAAAATTAAAACAGTTTTTGCGGCCCTTCCCAGGGAGACTGTAGCATCAGCTTGTTCGAGGTTCCGAAGCAGAATTGAAGCTGTGATCGATGCTAATGGTGGTTATTTTGAGTAAATCTTGTTGATAGTATTGTAATTAACTCTGCCTGTAATGTTTTTTTGTCAATTCATTAAATTTAATAGATACAAAGAAGATTTTCTTTTTCCTTACGAAACTGTCAAATTTATCCCGAACACCCTGTATATTTATGTGTATATATATTTTTTTTTTACATGTGTGTGTGTGTGTGTGTGTGTGTGTGTGTGTGTGTGTAGAAAGTTTTTTACCTTTCTACATCTATCTCTCAGCCTAAGATTTTTAATTAATAAGGTCAAAGCACCTTGTGGCAACTTGTTTTGGTAAAATTTATAAGCTCTGTATTACTTAAACCTTGGCATTTCTTAAGCCTGGCTCCCACTGATGAGACCTCAATAAAGGTCGAAACCGGTCTGGGTAGTGGCCCTTGCCTTTAATGTATAGCATCATACATCTCCGCTAAGGGATGTGCTTTGCATTAATGGTGAATACCAAGGATAGTGATCAAAGCTTATTCCACCTTTACCACGAGTCGCAGACTTGCACTACATGCGGAGTTGCCCTGACTTGCACTACGTGCAGTGCAAACTTGACTTACTTGTCTGTTTGCTTAGTTGGGAAATAGGATTAAAACCAAGTTTTATATATATATATATGTGTATATATATATATATATAAACTCATACTTTGAATTAACTGCCAAAAATATGAAATTCATAAGAATTCATCAGTCAACCATCTTATGAGAATTTTGTTTCGTTAATGTCAATATATATATATTAAATAATGGAATTGACTGTCAAAAGATCAAAATGACAAAAATAAAAAGATCTCAATCAAAAAAGACTTTCAAAATGACATTGTCATGCAAATTTGCTTTTTTATAATTTTTTTTAGAAATTGTAAATTGGTAAGTTAGGATACGTGGAGAAACTAGTTCACTTTTGAACTGTTTATAATGCATTTATTGAAACAGTTCTCAAAGATGTGCATGCAAAAAATCTACTCCTCACTCTTCTTGCTCACACTCGCCTTATACAGCTTCCAGGAATTGCCTCCCATTCTTCCCTACCTATCTGCAGATATACTATGAAAAATCTTATCCATGTTAATTTGGTAATTACCCCTTACTAACTTACACATCTCCCCTCTTCCTTCTATCCATTAGACTATGATTTGCATTCTCTCAATCTGTCCTCACATTCCAGAGACAAATCAACTTACTCATCGTATCTGAACCCTCTCCAACTACTCATCATCCTTTTCAAAGTCAGGCGACCAAATCTGTGCACAGTAATCCATATGCAGCCTGATTCAGAGCTTTGTTTTGTACAATGAAATCATAACATCCTTACTTCTCCATACCATTCCCATAATTTGCACAATTTTAACAAAATGTCCATGAAATTTCAAATCCCTTCCCCCCCCCTCCCCCGATATTTCATCTTCTCCAGCTCCTCTAAAATATCCCCACCAATCCTATATTTTGCATCCCCTGTTTGCTTCCCAAATTTTATAACCTTACACTTTGTGGTTTGGTCACTTAAACAGAATGGGAGAGGAGAAGTTAGCCAAAGAGGTGTTTGATACCATGATAGCAGGAAAGAAACCTAGAGGAAGACCAAAGTGTATTTGGATTGATTCAATCAGAACTGCCTTAGAAGAATGAAATGTTAGATATAACAATATTGGAATGCTGACTAGACTAGTTTGGAGGAAAATTATTGATAGTTCATTAATAATAATGTAAACTTATTAGGATATTTTCCAATATTTAGTTATTAATATTTTAATGTTTATTATTAATACTATGGTTTTATTATATAATATTATAATTATATTTTTGTAAACTTTTAGAACTAGCCTTCAGGAACCATTAACTGAAGTTCTCACTGCCATTGGAAATATTTTGGGAAAGCTCAGCTGTGTTTCATCTGGAAAAACAGTTCTAATTAGGTATAGGTTTTCATTAATATCAAAACTGTATTGTTGCATTTTTTTGTGTTATATTTTTTATAATATGTTATATTTTATATTAAACTTAAGTGTAGAGGACATAGGAGAGGATAGCTTAATTGTTAATGAGTAGGAGGTATTTGAGGAAATAAATAACCTTGATGTTAATAAGGCAATAGGATTGATGAAATATCACCACGCATCTTAAGAGAATGTTCCAGGGAACTGGCAGTAGCATTGGAATGCCTGTTTAACAAGAGTTTTGCAACAGCACAGGTTCCAAGGGAGTGGAAGGAAGGTAAAATTGTTCCATTGCATAAAGGCTGTAGCTTCAAATTATAAGCTGGTCTGTATATCTGGAGTTGTGGTGAAGGTGCTGGAGAGATTGGTGAGAAGTAGGATACAGAAATGGGTTGATAACAGCAGTATTCTCTGTGGTTATCAGCATGGGTTTGTTAAGGGGAGATCATGTTTCACTAACTTACTTGTGTACTATAACAAGGTGGCAAATACCTTGGACAGAGGAGATGCGTATGCAGTGGTGAACTTGGATTTTGCAAAAGCTTTTGATAGACTGCCACATGACAAGCTCTTAAATAAATTGAAAGAGATGGGATTGGATAACAGACTTCTGTGTTGGATCAGTGACTGGCTGTCAGATAGGTATCAGAAAGTTGTATATGGGGGTTCAGCATCTCGAAAGAGAAAGGTCACCAGTGGTGTGCCGCAGGGGTCAGTTTTGAGGCCATTGTTGTTCAATTTGTATGTTAATGATATTGGGTTGGGTTTTACTAGTGATATCCAGCTGTTTGTGGTTGATGCAAAACTGGGGAGAGCAATGCAGTCAGGCTGATGTTAATGCCTTACAAGAGGACTTGAATAAATTCCATGAATGGGCAGGTAAGTGGAACTGTCAGTTCAGTGTTGCCAAGTGTAAGGTTTTGAGATTTGGTAAGCAACGATGGGATGCAAAGTATACACTTGGTGGGGAAACTTTGACAGAAGTAGAGGAGATGAGAGAGATCTAGGAGTGATGGTGGACAAGGAGACCTGAAATTCAGGGGCCACATTGCACAAGTTGTGAAGATATCACATTGAATAATGGCAATGATGCGGAGAACCCTGACATGCAGAAATTATGCAGAGAGGTTGGCATATACAATGCCTTGATCAGGCCTCATATGGATTATTGTGCACAGATTTGATTGCCAGATTTTCATGGTGATGAGGATATGTTGGCAAGGATACAGAGAAGATTCACAAAGGTGGTCTTTGGAATGTGGAGTACGAGGACAGATTGGGAGAATGTAAGTTGCAGAGCTTTGTAAATAGGAGGAAGAGGAGGGATATGATTGAGACATATAAACTGGTCAGGGGTTGTTATCAGGTAGACATGGAAGAGATTTTTCATAGAATTGTAGAGGGGAGTAGAACATGATACCATTGCTGGAAACTGTATAAGGAGGTTGTGAGCAAAGGAGTGAGAAGTAGGTACTTTGCATGGAGGGTGGTTGGTGAGTGGGATGCATTGCCTGAGTGTGGTGTGGATGTGGACAGTGGACACATTGAATCAGTTTAAGATGCGGTTGGATGAGCATTGTATGCAATAGTGAGTACCTCCCACAATGAGTCTCTGACTCCATGGAGGTCAAGTGTTGATAATAATTATAATAATGAATTTTTTTGAATTTTTTTTCTAGTGTTGTCAATGGCAAGTTTTGCCTTATCACTTTCCAATTTTGTTTACTAGTAATATTCAGTACTTTTACTGCTTCTGACTTTAACACAAAGTTTGCCAGGCTGGTTGGCTGAATGGTTAGTATATCTGCTCTCCAACCAACAGGTTGTTGGTTTGAATCCTGTTGTGGGCATGAATGTTTGTCTTTAGGTGGAAGATGAAGTGGCTTGAAAAAGTTCTATGTTTGGTCTCTAGAGCAGGATTTCAGACTTTGTAAAAAATAAATTTTAAAAAATACAAAAAATACATAAAATTGGTAAAAATAAACAAAAACAAATCCTTAGCCCACCCATGGCATAAATGTGCTGTGGCTTGCATGTAATGTTTTGTGGATAAGAGCTACATTAAAAAAAAATGCTGAGTAGATAGAGATTAACCGTAGTTACATAGAACTTTTTTTTTATTTACAAAAATTATGATTGCTTTCAAAATAATGACTTTTTTGGTATTTGTTGCAGTCTGTTTATTTTTTAAAAAATTATTTGAATACCAATTAATCAAAATATCCTCCCTTTCTTCTTTCTGTTTCCAGTAACAGGCCATCCTTTCATTATTCCTATAACATCCCTTCTTTTCTCCAGTTAATCTTTGAGAAAACATATTTCGTTGAAAATAAATAATAAGTATGGTGCCTGCATAGCCTTATGGTTATTATTCATGATGTTTCCAGAAGAAGAAAAAGAATGCTCTAGCTTTGATTCTAGGCTTTTTTTTAAGGCTGTTTTCTGAGTTAATTGGTCTTTGGCATATATAAATGCAGTTTTTCTGTGCAGTAAATATAAGTTTTTAATCTCACAACTCAAAAAAATAGCCTGTGTAGCTCAGTGGATGTGGCATTTGCACACCACGGAGCTTGGCTGCACGAAGGAAGACTTAGCTTCGAGTCTAGTCAGCGACTAGAGGAAATTTTTCTAAGCCTTTTTTCGACTGATTCCCAAGTTAGTCGATCTCTGGCACGGGCAAGCGGGTTTTTCCCCCCTGAAACTCGGGTTTTTCGTCCTGTAAACTCAAGAAAATCGACCGTAGAACCCACATTATTTCAGACATTAAATATATTGTGTTAGGGTTAGGGACCACGAGATGGCGGCACGTTTGAGCCGTCTCTCTTCACTGTGTACTGCTTAATTAGTGATAGCCTTGGGCCATCTATCTCTGATTGGTACCAGTGGAGATTGAACTGCCCACTCAGTCTCCAAAAGTTAGATAGGGCTAAATGGCCTCGCCTACTCCCCGTATACGGGAATAAAAAGGTGTTAGCTGATTTTTTTTTTTTTTTTTTTTTTTTTTTTTTAACTCAAAAAAAAAATAGCCATGAAACATGTGCACAG
This sequence comes from Typopeltis vanoorti, assembly GCF_054136105.1. Classification (NCBI taxonomy): domain Eukaryota; kingdom Metazoa; phylum Arthropoda; class Arachnida; order Uropygi; family Thelyphonidae; genus Typopeltis; species Typopeltis vanoorti. The sequence goes on along the minus strand of NC_143559.1, from coordinate 101,127,009 downwards.
TACTACCATTTCAGGATTAGGACCACAAAATGACAGCAGTTATCTTTCACATCATATCCTTGTTTACTTTTGTCTGTGCTTGTCAATAGAGATTTCGCTTTTCTTCTGATGAATAACAAAGTGAAGACTAGCTGCCAACCAGTTTCCAAAAATTGAGGCCAGAGAGTGCTTCCTCCTTCTCCCTTTGTGGAATAAAAAGACATTTATTATTACTATTGTAATCATCATAGCTTCTTCAGGGAGTCCTGGGACTCATCAAGTGAGGGATCCATTTTAGTCATGCATGCCTTAAGGTACACTTACAACATCTAATGATTGCCCATTTGACATGCTTACTACCCATCATTGAGATTGAGAAAGAACCCAGACCTCACATATTTCCTAACCATTTATATCCCATCCCCCTTACCATTTATATATTTCTATCCTATTCATCTCATTGATATATTCCTTAGACGTTGAAGACTGCATTCCTTCAGTTTGTTCTCACATTACACAATTCCATAAGATTATCCACTTCTGGATCATTTCATCTTTAGAACCCAGGTGACTATATCTGTGCACAGTAATCCAAAAGTGGTTTTATTGAAGCCATGTAAAGTGGGAGAATAACTTCATTTTTCTTACAAGTTAGTGTTCTCTTTAGTGCTACAGTTATTTCTGAGGTAGTTGCTTAAAACCTTAGCAGTGCAGCTCCTAAATTTTTATAATAATTTGCTTGCAGTTTCCTCTTTGCAATTACTTTAGCCAATCAGACACTAACATTTATTGCCCATTGAATTAGTCTGTTCAAGTCAGCCTTCAGAGATTCTGTGTCAGATATGGCCTTATCACTCACCCTAACTTTACATCATCATCAAATAAATGGATGCCACTCTCTAGCTGAAACCCAATACTGTTAATATAAAACTTAAACAACAACAGTGGTCCAAATACAGAACCCTATGATACACCATTCATAATTCTCTCAGACTAAAAATTATACTGAAAGACAAAAGAGGTAAACATCTTTTGTCATATGATCTTTACAATTCTGTAAATTCTATTGACAGTATTCACTTTACAATTCGAAATTGTAGAATCTGTTATGTTAGCAAAAAAGCAATGTATGTTGTAACTGCTGTATTGAAAGCTATTTAACTCAAAGATCTGTTTCAGTTGAGGTGTAAATTAAAATACTGTGTCACACACACTCACATCAGTGGTGTCGCATACCCATTTAAGTTGGGTGTGCTGTCGTGTGGCTTATGCAACCTGCACTACAAAATTCATGTCAGTCTGACTGTATGATTGCATTTTTATTGATGTATGAAAGTTTTAAGAGTGCAGATCACATCAGCACTTACCTTAAGTGGTCCAATGCAATTAATTGTGGGATAACTTTGAATCTTTTAATTTATCTTTATGCATCGAAAAGTGTTCTCTTCATGAAGCATTAGTATATTCTGTTTAGTTTTAGGAATCACGCAAAGCTAGGAAACAATTAGGGGAGTCTTTAATGGGAATAAATGTAAAAATATAATATCAGTGATGTTGTTATTCTGTGGATGTGCACCGCACATCTAGCACACCTTGAATATTTGCTTGATATATATATATATATATATGCTGCTTGGAAAGAAGTCAACAGACACCATAGTCTGAGTTAAAAATAGCCATGGCACCCACCCTAATAAGACACAGAACCTCCTTTTGCTGCAATGACTGCAGCAATCCTATGGGGCATACTTTCCACAAGTGTATAATAGCAATCAGTGGGAATTTTGGACCATTCTTCTTGTACACATGTAATGAGGTCCTGGACTGTTGTGAGACAGACATCTCTTGACCTCACCCAATGGTCTAGTTTCATCCCACATATATTCAGTAGGGTTGAGATCAGTGCTCTGTGGAGGCCAGTCAAGTGTGGTGATGTTCATGTCCACAACCACGCAGTTACAGAATCAGTCTTATTTCATGGTGCATTGTCTTGCTCAAAGAGACGATGATCATGTCCATAGAAACACCACAAATTAGGAAGCATTGCATTGTGCAGAATGTTCAGATACCTCTCTGAGTTCAATGTTCGTGGCACTACAAACAGAGGTCCGAGGCCAAACCACTGAAAAACAGGCCCATACTGCCACATCCAAATTTCATAGTTGGAATTATGCACTCTGGAGAGAGACATTCACCAAGCATCCTTTACCCAAGTGTAGGCAAATAAAGTTTGCGCCTGAAGTATCTTCAGGACTTTTCAAGCTTCCACGTATCACTGTACATGCTCTATGCACCACTGAAGACAACGCTTCATGTTGGTTCGGGTAATGTGGGGGGGCTTGCATATTATGGTCCTTCCATGGAAATCCATGTTGTGAGTTTCGGTTCTGAATGTTTTTGTGCAGATTCATGTTCCATTCGATGGCTGGAATTCTGCATTGAATGTGTCAGCTGATGAATGGTGGTTTTACATATTATCTTTTGTAGGAAGTTTATTTTCTACTTGGTTAAACTATAACAAATTTAGTTTAATCCTTTACAGTGTAGGCAAACAAAGTTTGCACCTGAAGTATCTTCAGAACTGAGGCAACTCGTAGTAAAGGTGGACCAAGCTCTCATCACTCCTTGTCTCACTATCTCCCATAATGCAAAGCACATCTCCTTGTGGACATATATAATGCTATGCATTAAGGGCCACTACCCAGACCAGTTTGAACCTTTATTGTCAACAATTTGCTGAACAGATAGGCCTGCAACATGGCATCCTATCATGGTGTCTCTTTCAAACTCTGTCAGTTCCCTTCTTGCAGCCATTTCATCCAGACAGAGTTGCACTGTCTTGGGAGTATCATATTCATCTAATTTATAGCAGCTACAAACATGAGCCTCGTTGCATGGCATGATGCACTTTATCCATAGGAGATGTCCGTTGACTTCTTTCCAAACAATGTATATATAAACCTAGTTTCAATTATAATTAGATATGTTGCTAATATTTTATTCATGCTTTCATATCTGCATTATTAATCCACCTGTCATGTATGTTGGGCAAATATTCTCTAAATAAAAAAAAAGTCATTATTTTAACTGAATCCGGTTGTAGGGGATTTACTGTATTAACATAACAAAGCTTGTATTTTCATATATGTACTTACCATTAGATATATCATGTTGTTTCACTTTTAAAAGTAAAAGTTCTCTTATGATCAAATTGTTTTTTCATCTCTTTAAAAAGGTCAAATAATTTAATAGCAGATTGTTTTTGCATTTTAATGTTTTGCAAAGCAATCCTATCCTTTCTTCTCCCTATTGAGAATGCTATATTATTTTCATGTCATGCAAAACTGAATAAGAACAAATGGGAATTTGGAAGACACTGTCTTTTCCATAAATTGCCATATGCTTATAAAATCTGAAATCCGCGAGAATGAAGACTGTAGAAACAGAAAAGAGAAATTGAGTCCAATTTTCATGTGAAATCAACTATTTCATTTGAAATAAACTATTTCATGGATTTGTTTGCTTACTACTGAGTCTTTTTTAGAACAAAATTTCTTAGCACATCATGTATTTCTATATATATATATATTAAGGATACCAAGTAATTTTATAAATTTGTTTTTTTTTTAATTTTTATTTTTACTCCTTCTCCCAAGTAAGCAAAACAGTTAAGTTGCGCCTGAACGTAGTTCAAGTCTAAAAGATAGTGCAACACCAGGCAACTCGTTGTAAAGGTGGGTAAAGCTCTGATCACTATTCTTAGTATTTCCCATAATGTAAAACACATCTCACTAGAAGATGTATACTGTTATACATTATGGGTGGTGGGGGTCACTACCCAGACCGGTTTCAACCTTTTTTTGAGGTCTCCTCAGTGAGTAGCTAGACCCTGAAATACCAAGGTTTTTAGTAATACAGAGCCTTATCAACTTTACCTATACAAGTTGCTACAAGATGCTTTTACTTTGAATAAGAAACTCTGTATGAGATAAAGATGTAAAAATTTTTTTTACCTTCGGGATAATATATATTAAGGATACCTTTTAGACTTGAAATACGTTTAGGCGCAAACTTAACTGTTTTGCTTACTTGGGAGAAGGAGTAAAAAAAAAAACAAAAAACAAAAAAAACAAGTTTATAAAATTACTTGGCATCCTTAATATATATTATTCCCAAGGGGAAAAAAAAATTTCACATCTTTATCTCATCCAGAGGTTCTTATTCAAAGTAAAAGCACCTAGTAGCAACTTGTATAGGTAAAGTTGATGAGGCTCTGTATTACTAAAAACCTTGGTATTTCAGGGTCTAAATACTCACTGAGGAGACCTCAAAAAAAGGTTGAAACCGGTCTGGGTAGTGACTCCCCCCACCCATAATGTATAACAGTATACATCTTCTAGTGAGATGTGCTTTACATTATGGGAAATACTAAGAATAGTGATCAGAGCTTTACCTACCTTTACAACAACTTGCCTGGTGTTGCACTACCTTTTAGACTTGAACTACGTTCAGGCGCAAACTTAACTGTTTTGTTTACTTGGGAGAAGGAGTAAAAAAAAAAAACCAAGTTTATAAAATTACTTGGTATCCTTAATATATATTATTCCCAAGGTAAAAAAAAAAATTCACACACACACATATATATATCTATATATATATTAGGGTTACCAAGTAATTTTATAAACATGGTTATTTTACTCCTAATCCCAAGTAAGCAAACAGTTAACTACGCCTGAACGTAGTTCAAGTCTAAAGGTGGTGCAACACCAGGGCAACTCATTGTAAAGGCGGGTAAAGCTCTGATCACTATTCTTAGTATTTTCCATAATGTAAAGCACATCTCACTAAGAGATGTATACTGCAATACATTATGGGTGAGGTCACTATCCAGACCGGTTTCAACCTTTTTTGAGGTCTCCTCAGTGAGTAGCTAGACCCTAAACACCAAGGTTTTAGTAATACAGAGCCTTATCAACTTTACCTGTACAAGTTGGTACAAGGTGTTTTTATTTTAAATAAGAATCTCTGGAGGATATATAGATGTAAATGTAAATAAGTTTTTTTACCTTGGGAATAATGTATATTAGGGTTACCAAGTAATTTTATAAACTTGGTTATTTTACTCCTAATCCCAAGTAAGCAAACAGTTAAGTTTGTGCCTGAACGTAGTTCAAGTCTAAAGGTTAATAATGTATATTAACCCTAATATACATTATTCCCAAGGTAAAAAAAAAAAACTTATTTACATATACAGGGTGTTCGGGATAAATTTGACAGTTTCGTAAGGAAAAAGAAAATCTTCTTTGTATCTATTAAATTTAATGAATTGACAAAACAACATTACAGGCAGAGTTAATTACAATACTATCAACAAGATTTACTCAAAATAACCACCATTAGCATCGATCACAGCTTCAATTCTGCTTCGGAACCTTGAACAAGCTGATGCTACAGTCTCCCTGGGAAGGGCCGCAAAAACTGTTTTAATTTTATCCATTAACTGGGCTTTTGTATTACTGGAAGTGCGATTGGTGTCTTTTTCAACTGCGCCCCATACAAAATAATCCATGGGGTTAAGGTCTGGGGAGTTTGGAGGCCAAACATTTGGACTGGTGAAGTCGTAGAAATTTTCAGACAACCATTTTTGACTTTTCCCAGAGGTGTGGCAAGGGGCCGAATCCTGCTGCCATACATACGGCCTACCATTGGCTACCCTTGTTATCCAGGGCTTGACTACAGTTAGCAACTCCACGAACAAAGCCCGAATTCCAATGCCAGGGTTCTTCAACACCTGTTCCTGCAGATTTGCGAGGAATTCTGCTGTACGAACGCAATCAGATCGTCTGCTAGGGATCTTTCTTCTTGCTACATCCTCGTAGTCACCATTGCAAGTCTCTAGTTCATGCCTGATTGTTTTTACTGTATTCAGGGAGCATTGGGCAGCAGTCGTAATATCCTTATTTTGATGGCGGGCACGAATCATCATGATACAAGTTATTCTCTTCAGGTGGGTTCCAGCTATCCATCCTTTCTGACATCTTGTATATGAATGAAGAAGGGTCCAAACTTTTAAATGAAGAGAAGTGTGTGTTAATACATGTAACTTACGGAAAAATATAATTAATTATAAATATGTCAAATTTATCCCGAACACCCTGTATATATATATATATATATATATATATACACATACACATGCAGAATCCTAAATAAAAATCAAGACTTTTGCATAATGTATTGAAATTCACAATTAGTTCCTACAGCACCTCAGACTATTAACTATCCATTAATAATAATGTAGACAGTCCATCACCAACAGCTGAGAGCTGTTCATGAGTTCTAAGACCTTGGAGTGATCGTATGACCGATATGTGCTATGTCTCTGATCCCTAACAACATTCATTTTGTTGGGTTGTCTGAAATAGTGTGAGTTCTGAAGTTAATTTTCTTGAGTTGTGAAATTAAAAACATGCTGTATACAGTAGAGAGGGGAAACCCTATATACCTATGCTCTATATACCACCAAATATTGACTAACTCAGGAACTAAAGAAAGAAAAGTCTAGAAAAATTTTTCTCTTGGTGATTAGAGCCCTATGGTATGCCTTCTTGGCAGGCTAGCATTATGAAAGCAATATTTCTATAAGGCTATGCAGACTTCTCTATGAAATTTAAAGTGTAGTTGTTTTTGTTTATACCATCTCTGTAATAGGCTTTCTACACAGAATACAGAATTTAAATTGTTTTTTGTTTCTCGTGTATACTTTCACGTTATTTTCTTTCCTTTATTTTCTTTCAGATCGATCAAAAAGGATGGTTCATCTAATTTATGTTTAAAATGCAGTACATGTGATAACAGTAAGTATTAAAACAAAGATTGAATGTCAAATTTGGTGAGGTATAATGTAGTTTCATATAAAATAGAAAATAAATAAGATATTTAAAGAATTGTTGTAAAATAAACTTTACTTCAAACCTTGGTATCATTTCTGGGTATGACTCCCACTGATGAGACCTCAATAAAGGTTGAAACTGGTCTGAGTAGTGACCCTTCTCATACTGCATAGCATTATACATGTCCATAAGGATATGTGCTTTGCATTATGGGATACTAAGGCAAGTGGTGTGAAGTCATTAACCTCTATATGTGAGTTTCCCAGTCGTGAAGTTACTTCACGTGCTTGCTTACAACTTGGATAAAGGATTGAACCAAGAATATAATTTCTTGGCATCTTTAGTTTGTAGTATAATCAAGTGGAAAAACTTTCAGCATAAAGAATTGTTGAATGAAGCACAGAAGAAGAATAAAAGAGTAAAGACTGTGAGCCTGTTGCTAAGAGCTGATTGATGGTTCAGTGAGCAGTCTCAGCAGAAGAAATATATAATATGTTATGTATGGAGTATTTCTGATGGTAGAAAGCACTTCTATCTTCAGAAGGATCTACACCTAAAATGGACTTGGTATTAGGTGCTTGGAGAAATTGTCGTTTGGTGAAGGAGAAAATACAGGTAGTATGACAGGGTGTGTGTGTGGCTGAAGGAGAAAATACAGGTAGTATGACAGGGTGTGTGTGTGTGGCTGAAGGAGAATTTTAACACAAGCACCAAGATGAGAGAGAGAGAGAGAGAGAGAGAATGATAGATGATAGCATGACTGAGATAGTCCCAAAAATGGTGGGAATAGTTATGTCAGAAAAAGTAAAGAAATGATTGCAGCAAGAAGAATAAGGAATTTATGAGATAAATCAACTCAGGCTGTTTTTCAGTCAGGTTGTTTTGGTTACTTGAATATGCTTGCCTAATGAATTCTGCTGACTTGTTCTAGATTTATTTATGAGAATAACATCATTTGCACAAAGAGCAAAGGTTAACATATCCCGTTTTGATATTAGGATTAAGACCACTTTTCTTCATTTTATGATACATAATAGTGGATATAGTGTGCACCCTTGTCTTACACCACATTTTACATAAAATCAAATTCTGATACCACTTGCAGTTTCTCTTATAAATCTTGTATGGAACAGCCAGTAGTGAAATTCTTACACTCAGTTTTAGTTCCCTTTTTTTTATAGATGGGTACTATAAGCAGGGGCAGATTAAGCTGGCTTGATGCACCCAGCAGTAAAATTTATAGGACCCTTAAAAATTTCTATATTTGGAAAAGATGACATTTCTCTTGCAACCTGGTATACTTGTGTGGCAGTATTGAATTTGTCTTTATCTTCTTTTTGTTGTGAGTAGAAAGTATTCCAGTTCATCATCAAATCGTGTAATATCTATATCTTTCTTATAGATTTTTAGATTTTCCACATAACTCAGGATCTCTGACTATGAGAGTTCTGTGCGAATTGTTGGAATTTGATTTTCTTTCCAAGACAATATACATCTGATTGCATTCCTCTTGCATATTTTGTACTTCTGTTCTGTCACTTCTTTTTCATTTAGCAGTCTGTCAAAGTAATTTTCCATACATCTAGAATATCTTTCTTTTCATACTTTTCATGTCACATTTATCATCTCTTTTCTACAGCATATTTTCCTCCATTTCTAAGCTTTTTCAATAGTCTTCAGAACATTTTGCTGCCTTCCTAATATTTATCTTCTTACAAAGTCTTTCCAGGATTTTTTAAAATCTACTTTTAAAATTTGCCAGTTTCTTAGTTTTTTGAAAATTTTTATTTTATAGTTTTTTAATTTTTATATTCTCTCATAGCACGTTGCTGACTCACTAGGAATTTTTGATATGCTTTCTATTTTTCCATGACCTCCTCTTTAACTTCCTGATTCTGATATGGAGTTGTGAGTTTTCTATCCTTGCAGACAACGTCCCCAAATGCTTTTCTGGCTGAATTAATCAATGTTTTCTTCAAAGTCTGCCATTGAGTCTCCAAATTGATGAATTATTAGAAATGGTACAAGATTTATGACCAAAATTATTGACATTTGTGACACATGGTTAACAGTAGAGGATATCCTTACAGAAACAGAATGTGATGTGTACAGCATATTCCGTAAGAAGAGGCAGCATGTAAAGAATAGGGGTACGGCTGTTGCTTCGATAATTTTGATGATAATAGATATGCTTAATGAGAAAGTCACGAAAGCATGTTTTACAGGTGTGCAGACAAAGGATGTTAGTGAAGCTCTTAAGTTTTTAGAAGAAAGAAACAATGAGTTAATTGTTTTGGCAGACACAAATGATTTGAAAGGTGAGAAATAAGCAATGAAAGAAGATATGAAAGGGTTGTTAGAAGAAGCAAAAATTAAGAGTAAGAAAGTAAAGATTGTGAGTCCTGCCCCCTTGGTATGATAGGACAGAATTGAGAGGGGCCATGATTGCCAGTGTGTCAATGAAAGGATTGTGCAGGAGGAATGGTGTGTAGTTTATAGATGTGTGGAGTGAATTTGATGGACATAAGGACGTATTATGCCTGATGGACTGCTCTTAAATGGTTTTGGAGTTAAGTGTTTGGAGAAAGTGTTCATTGAGAGTTTGGATGTGCTAAACCAGGGAAACTGAGATACTGCATATGTGTGTGGGGGGAACAATCAAGCATCTGTCTATCCACCTCTGGAACAAATGAGTGAGTGCAGGAATGACTATGTGGAAATAGCAACTCCTGGGATAGATCACTATGAGTGCAGGAATGATTGTGAAGAGCTGGGTGCAGTTTCCCAGGTTTCATATCTGAATGGGCAGATAATGACATTATGTAAGGTTAACTGTGAGCTCAAGGGGATGTGGAAATGCATGTACACAAATGCCTGAAGTATCAGAAATAAAGGAGAGCAGTTTTTGCATTGAACAGCTCAACTTTCCCAAAAATTATGGCATCAGCAAGACCTGGTTGTTATAGAATGATCTAGTTACAAGGATGGAATGTAATGGATATTGTATTTTCAAAGAAGATAGAGGAAATATGGAAGGAGTGTGTGTGTGGGGGGGGGGATATCATTAGTGATAGCTGAAGAACTTCAACCAGCAAAAATATAATTTAAGGAAGATTTTAGATATGATAGAAATGGTTCATTTGGTTGCTGCTGTAGACCTGGGGGTCCAGAAGAAGATTTGGATGACATACATAAGCAGATTAGCACAATGAGTGTAGGTCAAACAGTTATCTTGGAACACTTCAACTATGGTGATATTTAGATTAGGAGCAAAAGGCACATGGCAAAATGAAAATTGTATTTAAACAGTTTCTAAGAGATAATTACTTGAAACAGCACGTGATGAAAGGGATCAAGGGTTTGAGAGTGTTGGATATGGTAATAGTATCAGAAGATCTGTTTATAATTACAGTAGCAACTCCACCTTTAATCAGGAAAAGTGACCATGCCATCTTGTACTGGGAGGCTGCATTTCAGTCAAGAAAGGGAACTACAAATTGCCAATTAAGACAAACTTAGCAGGTGCCATGGCATAAGAAACTACATGGAATGAATACTATTAGTGCATGGGAAGTGGTCAGCATTGTTTGAGCAAGGCAGTATCAGAGTGTATACCCAGGGTCAGAAGGATAAACTGAGTAGGGATTAAGTGGATGACTAGCAATATAAAACAGGAGCTACAAAAAAAAAAGAAAGCATTGTGGAAGGAACATAAATAACAAGGTGATCAGCATGCACATGAGCAATATAAAGCACAAGCAAGAAGGATCTCTAAATCAGATTTTGAGAGAAAATTAGCTAAGCAGAGACCAAAGTAAATCCAAAAATGTTTTTTCACTACGTAGCAAATAAGAGAAAGAATGATTCTGTAAAGATAACTTTACTCACTGCTGATGGTAGGAATGTGAGCAGAAGAAATAGTTCAGCTACTAAGTGATCACTTTGCAAGGGTATCATCCAGGCAGTGACTGAGGTAACAGAGACATGCAAGCATTGAGGTAGATGAACTGGAGGGACTCGGTATATTGAAAAATATCAGTGTGAATACAGCAGAAAGTAAGCCTGGACAGTATGTCAGCTGGTGTTCTATGAGAATGTGCGAGTGAACTGGCAGTGTCTTTGATGAAGTTGTTTAGTCTAAGTCTCAGCTCTGTCAGAGTTGAGACTTGGACTAAAGTTGAGTCTAAGGGAGTGGAAAGAGGCTAAGATAGTTCCATTACATAATGGTGGGTTGACGACAGAAGTAGCAAATTACAGATCAATTAGTATCTCTGGAATTGGTGAATAGAAATATGATACTCTATAGGGGACAGCATGACTTTGTAAAAGGTAGGTCCTGCCTCAGTAATTTTTCATATTTTATAATAAGGTGACAGCAATATTGAATAGCTATACCATGATACTGCTAGACTATGCAAGTCATTTGATAGAATACTGCATTGAAAACTATTACATAAATTGGAGCAAATGGGAATGGATATGAGGAGGTTGGCATGAATAGAGGGTGAATGAGAGAGATAAAGAGAGATCAGAGGGTGGTGCATGGTGGAATGTAATCGAGGTGAATGAGGGTGACTGGTGGAGAGCCCAAGGCTCTGTACTAGTACCACTACTCTTTAATTTGTACATTAATGGTATAGTGGATGATTTGAATGGGGATATTCAGTTGTTTGCCAAACTAAGGAGGGCAATAGTTGATACAGGTGATGTAGATATCTTACAGAATGATTTAAATAAATTGGCAGTGTGAGCAAAGGACAGTTGTCAATTTAATATTATACAATATAAGGTAATACACTTTGTGATGAAAATATTGCATACTTTGTGTCATATTGATGGTGCTAGACCTACCTGGTATACCCCAAGTAGGTCTAGGTGCTGGTGTACAGGAAAATGATGAGGTTAATAATCGGGGGGTGATGCCAGATAGAGATTTGAAATTCAGACGACATTTTGCAAGAATTGGGGTGAATGATTGAGACATTCAAATTACTGAAGGGTTTCTATAAGATTAATTCAGAAGATATTTTTGAGAATAGGACTGGTGGTGAGGGGCCATACATGGAAACTGGGCAAGAGTGTGGTTAGCAAGGGTGTTAGAGCTAGGTTTTGCTCTAACACCCTTGCTGAATGCATAACCACCCTTGCTGAAGAACACATTGACAAGTAAAGATAGAATTCTTGTAGATAGTCTCATACGTTGGTAACACATGACTATTAAATTATTTAAGGAATTTACAACGTATACTGGAATATTAATTAAAAGAAACTTTAATAAATTATTATTATTACGGGCAACTCCAAGGAGTCCATAGACTGATCAGGGGAGGCCCTAACATCATGTCAAGAACACTATTTGACATTCACACAGTATCTATCATACCTCACCTTGAACTCATTTACAGCCATGGCACCCTAGTTCCCCACCCAAAACAGACTCTGGCTGCTTATTCCACTCATTCACCACTCTCCAAGTATAAAACCTAGCTCTAACACCCTTGCTTACCACACTCTTGCCCAGTTTCCATGTATGTCCCGTAGTCCTCCCACCACCAGTCCCATTCTCAAAAATATCTTCTGAATTAATCTTATGGAAACCCTTCAGTAATTTGAATGTCTCAATCATATCACCCCTTTTCCGCCTATCAATCAATTTCTGCAACCCACAAATCTTCAAACTGTTCTCATAAGGTTCATTCCATAGACCTGCTATCATCTTGGTCACTTGCCTCTGGATCCTCTCCACCTCATCCCCCATCCATAAGAAACCCTGGCGCACATATCTGGGCACAGTAGTCTAGATGGAGTCTTATCAAGGCTTGATACAGAGGAACAATAACCTGTTTGTCTCTTCTTGTTAAAGTATTTTTCAGCAACCAAGTGATATGATGAACTATTTAGCCACTTTTGCGATGTGCCCCCTAAACTTCAACTCCCTATCCACCAACATGCCCAAATCCCTGGCCTCGTCAATCTCCTGGAGGACAGTTCCACCAATGTGATATACTGCTGCTAATCTTTTCCCCTGAAAATGCATAACCTTACATTTTGCCATATTAAATTGACATCCATTCTCCTTAGCCCAGTCCTCCTAACTATCCAAATCATCCTGTAAAATTTTGACATCCTGTGCACTCACTATTGCTTTACCCAATTTTGCATCATCAGCAAACAAATGAACAGGTACTCTTAGATCCTTTCCTATATCGTTAATGAACAAATTGAACAGTAGTGGTCCAAGAACAGAACCCTGCAGCACACCACTAGTCACAGGCCATCTTTTGGACTCTACTCCTGAATAAACCACTCTCTGATATCTCTCCATAAACCACCCTCCAATCTATCTCATCACCCCTATATCCATCCCCATATGCTGCAGTTTACTGATTAGAATTCCATGTGGTATCCTGTTAAAGGCCTTAGCAAGGTCCAGTAGAATCACTGTAAACCCATTACCCTTATCCAGTTCAGCTGTCACTGTGTTATAAAACGTGAGAAAGTTACTGAGGCATGATCTACCCTTCACAAAACCATGCTGTCCCCCATACAGTATCCCATTTTCATCTATCCAAACCTGTATTCTTCTCTTGACTATTTTCTGCAAGACCTTGACAACTATTCCTGATATGCTGATCGGTCGGTAATTTACAACAGCAGTCTTGGAACCTTCTTTATGCACTGGAACTATTTTCCCCTGTTTCCACCCCATTGGGACTAACCCAGACCGAGACTCAAATTAAACAAAATGGTCAAGGGCACTGACAATTCTTTAGCTGCTTCATGTACGACATGAGCTGGTATACCATCCAATCCCACAGATGTATTGACATTGAGGATTTGTAATAGACTATTCACTTCATTCACCATAATTCCCGTATAAGCTGTTGGTTCTTTCATTCCTGCAGTGTCACCACCTAGATGATATACTCTTGCAAAGTGCTCGCTCAGTAATTCCACTATGTCATTTGATTCGGTTATCTCCCTACCATCGGCATTTTTTCAAATCATTCTGCCATATACATTTTTTCTTTTACTTGCAACACATTGAAAAAACCGTTTGGGATTCTCTTTAGCCTGCATGGCTAATGTTCTTTCATAATCCACTTTTGCTTTTCTTACCACACTTGTTAACCCTCTGGCCTGCTCTTTATACTGATCGTGTGCCTGCCAGTCATCTTTCTCCTTAAATTCCCTCCTCAGTTGTTTATTTCTTTTTTTGTAGCTCAAGCTTAATGGTGTTATTCATCCATTTTAACCCCGACTTGATTTACTATTCGGACTTTAGATATACAGTCTGCCATTGCCTCCTGCAAACACTCCTTAACCACCTCCCATGCACTATCAACATCCATCTCTTGCAGTTTACATGGCATGGCACCAAACTAATCAAAATCCTAAGCTTGTCGTACTTACCAGCCCAATAATTCCACATGTACCCAGTCTTATTTGTAAATTCCACACCTTTAGCCACCTCCCAAGTTAAGACCCTATGATCACTCTCACCAATTGGTGGCAACATGGTCATATTTGTTAGACAATTTCTCAGATGCAATTACTAGCTCAAGCACTCTCTGACCCCTAGTATTTTCCATTACATGCTGTCGCAGATAGTTATCCCTTAATAACTGCATAAAATCCAATTCCTTCCATGTGTCCTCTCCTCCTTCCAATCAGTGTTACCAAAGTTGAAATCGCCCTTAATAATTACCCTCTTTCCACTCATTTCTTCTATTTGCTTATGCATACTATCTCCACCATCTATTCCATCACCTGGTCTATAGCAGCACCCAAATGTATAATTTGTTCTGCTGGCCTTAATCTCACACCAAATGGCCTCAAATGTGGTCTTTTCTCTATCCTGCAGTTCAACTTCTATTCTCCTTGGCTGCAACTCATCAGCTATCATCAGTAATACTCCTCCCCCATTTTATTTTCCCTGTCATTCCTGAACACACTATACCCTCACATTCAATCCCACTAGCTATATCATCTTCTGTCAGCCATGTTTCACTAATGCCAATAACCTGTGTCCTGATAGTGCCAACCAAAGCCAAAAATCCTTCCTTGTTCCTAATACTTCTGGCATTAGTATACATGAAATGCAGAAGCCCATTTGTCCCATCCCAATTTTGATGCCTTATACTAACTGTCCCATTCTGATTTGTTGTCCTTCATACTCGCTCGGGCATATTATGCACATTCATACACTCAACTGTCTCCCTAAAGTCTGCATTACTTCCTCCTCCCCCCCAGTAACTCTAGTTTCCCTGATTCTGCACATCCACTTTCACTTCATTCAACAACACCTTTTCAAGTCTCCGTACATCAAATCCATTCAAATGCAAACCATCCATCCCATATAAATCCTTTCGCCCATCGAACTCATTCCACACGCCCACAAATTCCACACCACTCCTCCTGCATAATCCGCGCATAAAGTCATTAGCAATTATGGCCCTCCTTCTATACTCTTCACTGTCATACCATGGCAACAGACTCACCGTCCCAACTCTCTCACTCTTCTCTTTTGCTACCTCAAGTAATTCCTTCAAATCCTATCTCTCATAGCCATTTTGTCTCCTTTCAAATCATTCGTTCCTGCTACTACCATCAATTCCTTCACTTTCTGCTTTTGTGCTTTAATAGACTCGCTTACATCCTTAATGTTCGCACCAGGTTGGTAATTTTATCAAACTCTCATCTATCACACCTCTTACTAAAGAATCTCCGTACAACACTCAATCCTTCATTTTGATTACACTCACGATCATACTGTTATTTTTCTTGTAATACTTTTGTCTTTTATTAGTTGGTACACTCGGTAAACATTTTTGATAACGCTCCAGCTGCCGAATCGCCCTATGTATTGCTTTGCGGAACCATGCGATCTCACTCATTACATCTGTGTCATCATTTTTATTATCCATTAATCCATTCATTTGTTCTGTATTTTTATCTTCATTCTCATTTTTAAAACCGCTCTCACAGCTATCTGGTACTACCTTGCAAATATCACTATTCTTACATCGCATATCACTTATTTTCTACTTTCTGATTTTCAACAACGATATCACTCTCACGAGTATCACGGGTATCCAGAGCATGGTCTGCAAGCCCAGAGTGGCTGTACTGGTGAAACCGACATAGTCTTTGTGTTCCAAAATCCTGATATTCGCTGTTCTGCCTGTTTGGCCAAAGTAGGACAGTTTACAGCTGCAAGGGACCTGGTATACCCCCAGGTAGGTCTAGGGGAGGTCTTTGGTGGAGCAGATAAGGGATGCCAATTTTTTATATGGTCTGTAACAAGAAGTGAGATCATTTTTTTTTTAAGATTTTGGTTAACTTTTCAGAGGTGCCCCGGATATAGGGAATGGTGATAGATTTAGCGTAATCTTTGTTATGAAAGGTGGGGGGGAAGGGGGCTTGTGGTTAACTATTTTTAATATTTTTTGGGGGTTGTAGCCATTGGCTAAGAAAGTGTTAAGGATGTGGTTTAGTTCAGTGGTTAAGGCATTGTCAACTAAACAGATTAATTTTGCCCTGTTATATAGTGATTTTATAACCCCATATTGTTGTGGGAGGGGGGATTGTTGGTGAATGCATCTGCCTGTATGTGTGGGTTTTCTGTAAATAGAGAAAACCAAGGATCAATGGTGAGTGATTAGTGTCTAGGAAAGGGGAAACTGTTGTTTTCTTCTTTTTCCAAGGTGAATGATTCTGTGGTGTTGGTTGTTTAAGTGTGTTAAGAAGGAGTGGAGTGTATCTGAGCCATGTGGCCAAATAGCGAACACATCATCAACATAGCGAAGCCATATGGTTGGTTTTTGTGGGGCAGAGTTTAAGGATTTCTCTTCAAAAGTCTCCATATAAAAGTTGGCCAGGATTGGGGAGAGTGGTGAACCTATTACTTAAGCATGATTTTTAGTGAAGATGGTAAATTAAATTTGGAAATAGACAACATAATCAACAATGCTGGTATGGTAGGCAGTCAACTGAATAAATTCATATGGAATAAGAGAGAAATTAGTTGAAACACTAAATTAGCTGTATACAAGACGGTGTTCAAACCAGTTTTAACTTATGGATCTGAGAGCTGGGTCAGAAATAAAACACTTGACCAAAGACTAGAGACCGCAGATATGAGTTTCCTGAGAAAGATTAGAGGCGTGAACAGATGGCATCAATGGCAATCTCGTATTAAAAACGCGAATATTAGGAAAGAACTTGACTTTGTCAGCATCCAGGAATGTGGTAGCAGAGCTAATCTCAGGTGGTATGGTCACTTAAACAGAATGGGAGAAGAAAGATTAGCAAAACAAGTGTTCTTTTCCAGGTTGGCAGGAAAAAGACCCAGAGGAAGAACAAGATATAGGTGGAGTGATATAAAAAGTGTCTTAGAAGATAGAAATATAAGATCTGACAATGTTGAAGCCTTGACCAGTAATAGATTGATTTGGAGGAAAATTGTAGATAGGAAGTTAGTATGACGGGGCTTCCCAAACTTCTGGATGTCAGGGCCCCCTTTGGAAAAATTAAAATATTTCATGGCCCCACTCAAAAAAAAATCATAATATAGACATATATTATTATAATATTTATTGTATTTATATTCAATACAAAACATATACAACGAATATTGCAAAAATCAAATGCAAATATTACATTTTTAGCATCTTACATACACATTTGATATGCCACATTATTTCATATTTTTTATCTCATATTTTTATATAGATAGATATATTGTCATTGTACATTTGCAGTACGAGCACATGAAACGTAAAATGATTAGTAATAAAGAAAGAATGTGATGGATGTGTTTCAATACTACTACACAAAAAGTCAATATCAGGTGAAATATTTGAAACTGCAATTTCTGCTTTGAAATGAAACTTATACGAATAAGCATATATTTACTAATATTCATTAAGCGCCGAAATACGCAGGAAGCAAAATTTGTGAACCGTACCAATGTGTGATTTTTTTTTAGTTTATATTTTAATCACTATTAAAATATAAAAAATAACAAATAACAAAAAAGAAATAATAAATAATAAAAATTAAATATGTTTCTTTTAAGATAAAAAAATCTACTTAATTTTAAAACATTTTCAATTTGTGTTTGTTATTTCATGGCCCCTCAATAAAACCTACAGCCCCCAGTTTGGAAAGTGCTGAGTTATGATGATGTAAATTTTTCATGTAGTACTATCATATCCTGTACATCCCTTGATGAGGGTACATGGCAGGAATTTGATAAGGATGATGAAAAATATATATATATTTTTCATCATCATATATATATATATGGAAATGTCTCTTATTTTGTTCTACCGAATCAACAACAACAAAATCAATAAAATTTTAATTTGTTATGGCAAAAGAACTAAAAATATAAAATTTATACATCCAGTTTGTCTAGTATCTTATATTAGATTGTCTAATATTTTATATTTTTAGTTCTTTTGCCATAACAACAAATTATAATTATATTGATTTCGTTGTTGTTGATTCGGTAGAATAAAATAAGAGAAATTTCCATATATAATATATATGTTTAATCATCATCAAATTCCTGCCATGTACCCTCAAGGGGGTGTACAGGATGTGATAGTACTACATGAAAAATTTACATCATTACTAACTTCCTATCTACAATTTTTCTCCAAATCAGTCTGTTACTTGTCAAGAGATCAACGTTATCAGATTCTATATTTCTATCATCTAATGCACTTTGTACCGTATCAATCCACCTGTATCTTGGTCTTCCTCTGGGTTGTTTTCCTGCCAACCTGGCAGAGAACACTTGTTTTGCTAATCTTTCCTCGCCCATTCTGTTAAAGTGACCATACCACCTGAGATTAGCTCTGCAAACACATTCCTGGATGCTGACAAAGTCAAGTTCTTTCCTAATATCCTTGTTTTAAATATGATATTGCCATTGATGCCATCTGTTCACGCCTCTAATCTTTCTTAGGAAACTCATATCTGCGGTCTCTAGTCTTTGGTCAAGTGTTTTATTTCTGACCCAGCTCTCAGATCCATAAGTTAAAACTGATTTGAACACAGTCTCGTATACAGTTAATTTAGCGTTCCGACTAATTTCTCTCTTATTCCATATAAATTTATTCAGTTGACTTCCTGCCATACCAGCTTTGTTGATTCTGTTGTCTAAATTTACCATCTTCACTAAAAATCGTGCCTAAGTAGCTGAAATGTTTTATTTGTTTAATAGGTTCTCCATTCAAAACACAGTTGACATTTTCAGTGATTCTACCTATTTTCATTGTCTTTGTCTTTTTATTGATGACCTTCATACCAAATCTATTACAACAGTTATTCAATTTATTCAGGGAATCTTGCATACTTGTAGCGGATTTATTTAGAAGTATAACATTGTCCGCATAAAGTAAAGAGCTGACATTAACATCTCCCATTCTGATATCATGTTTGATACCACTTTCCTTCATAATGTGATCCATATAGATAATGAATAACAGAGAGGATAATGTACATCCTTGTCTCACACCAGATTTACCATTAAAACATCTTCCTGTACTTACTTCTATTCTAACTGCTGACTTACAACTCAAATAAACACTAAGCATTGCTTGATATAATGCCCCATTAACAACAAATAGCTGTAGCATATTGAATAGCTTCTCTCTTGGCATCTTGTCATATGCATTTTACAGATCTACACAACTAAATACAAATCTGTGTCATATTCCCATTATATCTCGACTATTTGTCGTAAAGTGAAAATCTGATCCTGACAGCCTCTGTTTGGCCTGAATCCAGTTTCTTCACCAAGCTTTTCTTTCACAATCTTTCTCAACTGTTTCTCAAGTATACTTGCATAAATCTTACCAGGAACCCTCAGTAGAGAAATACAGGTAACCCTCGTGTAATGCGGTACTTATACAACGCAGTTTCGATATAACACAGTCTACAATTTCTAGTAACCCTTTATTTTTTTTATATTATTTTTTTTTTTCATATTTTTCAGCAGGACTTAAAAATCAAATTTTATCTTCGTTAAATTTGTGTCTGCCCGTATCTCGCAAGTAGTTATAAGTATCGAATTTAGTTTTATTGTGTCACTAAATAAGGTACTTTATAGAGGGCTTTTGCAGTCATTCTCAAAAAATAGTGCAATTAGAGACATGGAATAAAAGTGGAGCTAACTAATATATCACATGTCCCCTCTCACAGAAACTACACTGTATAGACTTAAGCAAAACCATATGTTGCACCGAAACACAGTATCTAACTAAAAACTATTGTCCAATTTTTCAATTATGAAATAAGTTTTTTTTTATTGCATTTGAAATTCTCGATGTCATTATGACAGATCACAAAGTTAACTTAAAATAAAAGACTACCAACAATTGAAACATGCCATATTACGAATGTGTGAGTTCGACTGCCACCTCAAACGCAAACAAGACGCCATAAAATTCAACCAAGGATTGAAACGTTTGTGTGAGTTGAGCCAGTCAGTAAAGAGAAGTTCCATCGGAACGATAAATGATACCCTGTTGTGAATGTGTTAAAACTAATAGTGAACGTTGTTATGACAGTTTCAGATGTTATGGAATTCAATTGAAGAGAATTAGCATTTCAACTCAACACTTGTCGGTTGCTTTTGTCTTTGGGTCGCGAGATCTTTTGTTAATACCGCACCAGTCATATGCACATCTTTATAGCTGCTGTCTTGTGTAAAACAAAATTCAACTTGTGTAAAAAAAAATCATGTACGTATTGTAACAATTAAAAAAAAAACTTGAATAATTTATAAGTGTATAAAAGGATATCACCTGTAAATCGTTGAAGTGCCAGCAAAATTCTGAGATATGCCATCTCTGGCATGAGTGTCATAGGTTCGCCATCTAGGGTTTACTGTATAAAGCGTTTATTGTTGAAAATTGTCTTCGTTTTCTGCCAGGAAAGCACATTTAAAATCATAAGTGTGTTATTCTCATGCAGAGCAGTTTATTTTCTGGTGAGTTACATACATATGTAATGCTTTTCTTTTAATGTAAAAGTTTATTTTTATTGTAATGGCCACTAAAGCTGGAACGAAAGGGAAAAAACCAACACTGAAGAGGAAATTCATTTCTCTCGAAGAAAAAAATTGAAATCTTGGATCAATTGAAAATTGGAGGAAAAAAAACCAGTAGTTGTTGCAAGGACTCTGAATTTAAATGAATCAACAATTCTAATAATCAAACAAAATGAACATAAAATCCAAGAAAGTGTTATTGCTGGGTCAACGGTAAGTGCAAAGTGCATTACCCGTGTTCACGATATTATAATAGAAAAAATGGAGAAATCTCTAATCATTTGGATAGAGGATTGCACTCAAAAGAAAATTCCTTTGGATGGACACCTTATTAAGCAAAAAGCTCGCAAAGTTTATAAACATTTAAAAGAAATTGATCAAGATTCTTCAGAAGAGATCTTTCAGTATGGATTTTCTGCCAGTAAGGGTTGGTTCGAAAACTTTAAAAAGCGGTTTTCTTTGTATAATCTTAAAATCCAGGGAGAATCAGCATCAGCAGATGTTGAAGCTGCCCGGAAATACCCAGCAGAACTTTTAAAAATCATTAAAGATGGTGGTTACAGTGCAGACCAGGTGTTTTAATGTGGATGAATCTAGGTTATATTGTAAAAAATGCCAAAACGCACCTATATTTTGAAAAATGAAAGATCAGCTCCTGGCTTCAAAGTTTCCAAAGATAGAATTACTCTACTGTTTTGTAGTAATGCATCAGGTGATCACATGACAAAACCAATGTTTATTAACCGATCTGCTAATCTTCGTGCAATGAAAGGGCTTGACAAGTCCATCCTACCTGTTTATTGGCGGGCCAACAAAAAGGCATGGGTTACAGCTAGCATGTTTGAAAATTGGTTTTTCAAGTGTTTTGTACCCGATGTAGAAAGTTACACAAAGAAAAAGAATATGGACTTCAAAATTCTACTAATTTTAGATAAGGCACCAGGCCACCCAACAAATTTAAGCCATCCGAATATTAAAATAACTTTTTTGCCACCTAATACTACTTCACTTATTTAACCACTCGACCAAGGAATAATATCAGCATTTAAGTCATATTATATTCGGCAAACATTTCAATTAATTTTGGAAAAAATGGAATCTAATCCAAACATGACACTGCCTCAAGCGTGGAAAGAGTTTTCAATATTGAATTGTGTAAAATTTATTTCTCTGTCTATTAAGGAATTACAACCCTCTACATTGAATGCTTGCTGGAAAAAAATATGGCCTGAAGCTGTTCTGGAACAAAATTTCGCACCTCCAGTGGATGCCGAGCTATGTCGTATAATAAATGTCGCACACATTTTTGATGGAGAGGGCTTTTGCTATATGGTTGAAAACGAAATTAGTGAATTAATTGATGGAGAAACAGATTTAAATGAGGAGGAACTGGTACAATTAATAGATGGTGTCGAACCAAGTGGCGGGGAAAGTTCTGCCGAAGATTCTGATTGTGATGAATCCGTTACAGAATTCAGTTTAAAGAAATTGGCAGACAGATTGGACTTGGCAAGAAAGTTAGGAAGTTATTTTACAGATAATGATCCCTCAATGGAGTGCTCGGGAAAATTCACGAGACAATTGGATATTTGTTTAGTGCCATATTATGAACTTAATAAAAAATTGCAACATAGTGAAAAGCAAAGGCTTATTACTGACTTCTTGATGACTAAACCAGCCGAATTATGCAATGAGAATTATACAAATGATGTCCAAGAGATTTCAAGGGGTGATGACATCCGGCCACTTAAAGAACATCTACGAAATGTTATTTCTGAAGACAGAGATGACGATTAAAATATGCGCTTTATTTTATTGTGTCTAAAACATTTATGCATTATGTGCAATGAAATTTATATACAATTTGTAATTTTTATAATTTTATACTACGTATTTGTCATAGTTTATGTTTTCTTAACTTACATGAATTACCTGAATTAAATAAAAATATTGTTTTTGTTGGACATGTCATTGTTGTTTATATAATTTAAAAAAAAGAACGATTTCGGAACCTAACCCTACTTTTTCTATGTGATCTAAGTTTCATATAACGCGATTTATATAACGTATAATGCGGCATTTCTATGGAACCAATATCTGCGTTATATGAGAGTTACCGGGACCTCTGTAATTCTCACATTCATTTTTATTTCCCTTTTTATATATGGGTACTATGAGAACTCTACTCCAATTATCAGGAATTCGTCTTTCTGTCAAGGACAGTCTTACGGTGAAGTACAGTCCCACCGTAAGGAAAGTCTTACGGTGGCTGCACTAAGCAGTGCAGCCACCGTAAGACTTTTATACCACCATACTTCAGCATTACTGGTCGAATATCATCTACTCCTGCTGCCTTTCCACATTTCAAGCCTTTGATTGCTTTTCTACTTCAAGTATGGATACTGTATGCCTATTAAATGTTTTTGCCACTGTGCTATCACTGCTTTTTTCATTTAGCAATTTTTTGAAGTAATTACTCCATACTTCAAGAATATCTTTTTCTCCTGTTTTCATGTTACCTTTATCATTTCTAACTCCTTTTACAGCACTCTTTCCTCCATTTCTAAGCTTCTTCAACAACATCCATTATATTTTGCTACCTTCCTGATATTTATTTTCTATGTTCTTGCAAAGTCCTCCCATGACTTTTGTTTAGCTAGTTTTTCACAGCATTTAGCTTTCCTACATTTGTCTCTGTATTCTCTAAGAGAACAAGCTGACTTATTTGCCAGGAACTTTTGATATACTTTCTTCTTTTCCTTCACTGCCTCTTTAACTTCCTGTGTCCACCATGGAGATCTGATTTTTCTATCCTCGTAGACAACCTCACCATATGCTTCTCTTGTTGAATCATTCAGTGTTTTCTTCAGGGCTTGCCACTGAATCTCCAAAGTTTGGTTTCTCAAACTCTTTCATTGTTTCTTCAATCTTGTTTGTGTATTTTAGTCTGCAGTTCACATCTGAGAGCTGCT
The DNA here is from genome assembly GCF_054136105.1 of Typopeltis vanoorti. Classification (NCBI taxonomy): domain Eukaryota; kingdom Metazoa; phylum Arthropoda; class Arachnida; order Uropygi; family Thelyphonidae; genus Typopeltis; species Typopeltis vanoorti. Next base: position 101,103,100 of record NC_143559.1, on the reverse strand, counting down.
CAACTTTTATTCGCTTTAAAACTTTCTTACATGTTATTCTCTTCAATATGAAATTCAATTTTATCCTGCTCAAGACTAAATGGTGATCACTTCCAATTTCAAATTCTCTATATAGCTTAGTGTCCTGCACCAGTGTGAAGATATCACTATCAACAATGACATAGTCAACGAGACTTTTCTTATTCCTTGCTTCTTCTCTCCATGTGAATTTGTGTACATTTTTTGTTGGAACATTGTGTTAGTAATAACCAGTCAATGTCTTGAGCTGAAATCCAATAGGTATTTGCCATTATGATTAGCTTTGCTCTTTTCTCTAAATTCTTCCAAAATATTTTTGTATGTCTGACAATCATATCCTACTCTGCTATTTAGATCTCCAACAAGGACCAACGTTTCATATTTTTGTTGTATTAGTTGCTTTCTCTAAAGTCTCAAAAAAAATTCCTCCACTTTTACCTTAGCAGAACCTTCTGTGGGAGACCATAGGCACAAATAAGTCTCATTGTCCAGTTCCCCATTCTGATATTTGCCCACATCACTCTACTTGAGACTGCCTGCCATTCAAGAAGATTAGCGTCGTATTTAGTGTTGAACACTATGGCTACTCCATTTGGTATTTATTGCTCAGAAAGATCTCACCAGTTTTTGTTGTTTTTGTTTCAGTCACTCCTATTATGTCGATCTGGTACTTATCTAATTCCTCAGCTAACGCCATTTCTTTGCCATTCAGGCTTCTTATGTTGATAGTACCGATCTTTAACTCTGGTGATGTTGAGTTGGGGTTTGCTTTCAGATTTGTTCCAGTAGCTGACTTTTCGCTGTTTGCCCTGGTTCCCTGGCGAACACAACGGGGATCTTGTTTAACCGGGCGACTCCCCTCCCGGCATGAAATTTTGTTATGTTGTACCATCATTTTGTATACTGGTTTAAGCCAATAAGAATACAATTTGGTCGGCTAAATCCCAAATGGCCAACCCATCCTCATTCGTTCAGTATCTAGGTAGATACCCAACAGGGTTCACCACGAGAAGGTTAGGATTGGACATTAGGTCAGAACCCCTGGTCGGTTCTCTGCATTTCTTTAAGAGCTATGTGGTGGTCCCCTCTTAGCTGTACAGCTTTGACCCTTAAGCACTCCTATATATATTTTTATCTTTGGTTAAAAAACCATGTTTTCTGATAATGGTTGGAATCATTTACTGCACATAAAGATTGTTTCAATTTGAAAAACAATGTCAAACAAAATCTTAGTAATTTTTTTGAAAAAAATTAATTCTTTATATTTTAAAAATTTTAAAATATGAAAAAAATTTTCATAATTATGCTTAGCTGATAGTGCTTTTTTTGAAGAACTTTATTGAAGATAATTACTTTTATTAAATAATTGTGTTATAAATTAATTGCATATGCCCAAGTCTTAAAAAACTCTGCCATTTGTTTTAAGTTATGTTTTGTTTATTGTTTAATCAGAAACATAGTTAGCAACAAAATACAGTTACACCCCGAGTTACGTAAGTAATGCGTTCCGTAAACCTATATGTAACTAGAATTTTACGTAAGTCGAATTTGTAAATTACCTACATACAATAAAATCTTTAATGGCTAATCATTCCGCTATCTTACATTCATTTTTTTGTCATTAAGCAGATATTTTCCATTTTTAATATTTTTGATTTTTTCGGTGATAAAAAAAATTCAGTTATTAAAAATATATCAATTGTATTTGAATAATATACATACTGTAAATATGAAAGTATGAAAAATACATAATATAAAAGAATATAAAAACAATCTAAAATATTCACTTTTCAAATTAAAAAATTTCTTGTGACCTTGAATCGAGGGATAGATTTTTTCTCTCTTGCAATAAATGTTTATGTTGGCATCCTCTTTCAAAACAGAGCCGTTTCATTGACATTAAATATTTGCTCAGGCAAATATTCCCCTTCCTCAATTATTTCTGCCAGAAGTTTGGGAAATCGACTTGTCACGTCTATATCTGCACTTGCTGCCTCACCCGTGATCTTGGCGCTGTTCAGATTTGTACATTTCTTGAATCATTCGAACCGTTCAGCACTAGTTTTAAATGTACTCTCTGCATCTGTGATGCCAGCCTGCTCTTTTAAATTCTTATATAAGGAGACTGCCTTCTTCTGGATAATCAAACTTAACGGTATCCGCTTCTGTGTCAGATCATCAATCCAGTGAGACAACAATTTCTCCATCTCTGATATCAGGCCCAGTCTCTTCTTGGTAATAATTGTGCCCTTCAATGTTACCGCACCTTTCGTGCTTTCAACAATGCGAACTTTATCCTTCACTATTGTATTCACTGTTGAAATAGGTTGATTTATTTCCCGAGCTATTGTTGATAGAATTTTCCTGCCTTCATACATGTGATTATTTTCAAGTTTTCTAAAGTAATTGCAGAGCTTTGTTTTTTTAGATTTATTCCCAGCGCATTCGGTTTTGTGTTTGCATTCCATTTTAAGGTAAAAAAACAAAGAAACTAGCAGTGATATCAAGTGACTGAGCTAACCGTGCGAGACCGCTGCTGTACTGCAATAAGGCTGTCAACAATGCACCTGTGCAAAACCGCAAACGTGTTCATACATGCTGGTAGATTTATTATGTAACTGCGAATTTACGTAAGTCGCGTGTTACATAACTCGGGGTAACTGTATAACTTAAAACAAGTGGCAGAGTTTTAACTTTCAAAGATTCCCAGTTTCTGCATTTGGGTAGTTTTTCTTTATGGAAAACAAAACACAAAATCTCTACACATATCATTATCACTTTTATAATAATTTATATTGTTAGGTTGAGTCTTCTCTGGATTTGAAGACATTCATTGTAGTTTTGGTATAATGATCCAATGATCACATGATGTAAAGAATATGATCAAATCAGCTAACACTTTTTATTCCCATATAGGGAGTAGATGAGGCCAGTTTAGCCGCATCTAACTTTTGGAGACTAAGGGCCAGTACAATCTCCATTCGCAGCCAATCAGAGATAGTTTCAGTATAATGATCACATGATGCGATGAGTATAATCAAATCAGCTAATGCTTTTTATTCCCATATAGGGAGTAGATGAGGCCATTTTAGCCCCATCTAACTTTTGGAGACTGAGGGCCAGTACGATCTCCACTCGTAGCCAATCAGAGATAGCTGGCCCAAGGCTATTACTGACAAGTGCCACCATCTTGTGGTCCCTAACACTATGTTTGCTGTCTGAAAATAGTGTGGGTTCTGCGGTCGATTTTCTTGAGTTTACAGGACAAAAAAGCCCAAGTTTCTTGGAGAAAAAATCTGCTTGCCCATGCCAGAGATCGACTGACTCGGGAACCAGCCGAAAAAAGGCTTAGTAAAAGTTTCTCTAGTCTGCGACTAGAATCGAACTTACAACGCTCTCTTTGGGTGATTTAGCGCCGTGGAAGGCACATGCCATCTCCACTGAGCTGCACAGGTGTAAAGAGTATATAAAAAAAAAATATTTTTTTAAACTAGAAAACTGGTAATTTTGTGACTCAACAGGCCTACTCTATCAGAAGCCTTTTTGATATTATAAGAAAGGTTGAAAAAAGCACTAGAGAGGAAAATACATAATGTTAGAAAATTAAAGAATACAATGGATTAAAAACTAAACATTGACCATGTGAGGGTACTTCAATATTCTGTATGTAAAGCATATTATAATTCACGTTCATGAATGTGAAATGTTTCCTATGATTTGATGCATACGTGTTCAGAATAAATTATAGATTAAAAAAAAAGCTTCTATTAAGAATGATTTATAAAGTAACAATGGTCATATAGAAAATGAACTTAAACTAGATGATGAACATATCATCAAGATATCAGATGTGTGGCTGATTGTTGCATTATGTTATACAATGAATCATATTCTAATTTACAGCTTTTGGTTTTTGTACACTAGGTTGGACAACTTTTCGCTGCTTTGTTTGAATCTATGAACATAGTTATTGAATTTAGAATTTGGCATTCTCTGAGCCATCCTAGTAACTGTTGTTTTTCCACATCTTTGACATGTTCTTTTCTACAGATTTTTCCAGATTGTCTCCCGTGTGTAATGTAGCACACATTACATCTCTGACATGTTATCTTTGCAAATATCTAGCTACTGTGCTATTTCTACATCTAGTAAAAAAACATCTTTTGACATAAAAAAAAACAAAGGATTTCTTTAGCAAGATTAAAGATATTGATTTGGATCCAACAGATATCCTACTGAGCTTAGACATCACTTAGACATTGCCGAAATGAAGCTTATTAGCTCTTTATACTTAAGTAACTTAATGGTTGCACCTGTTTGGAAAACTCGTTCGCAAAGTACATAAGTTCTTTTCGCTATACACTTTGATATTAGGTCTAGCTACTCACTGATGAAGCCTCAAAAAAGGCTGAAACCGTCTGGGTAGTGACCTCCCTCCATAATGTAATAACAGCATACATTTGCTAGGAAATGTGTTTTTACGTTATGGAAAATACCTAAGAATAGCGATCTGAACGTCTTCCTCCACCTTTGCAACGAGTTGCCCAGTATTGTACCTTGTACCAGGATCACTTGCATTGGCTAACGCTAGTGTTCGCCGATACTTTATAGTTTACTATATTCGGCAAGAAACTCTCTGATTCCTATCTTTGAGTTTCTTATTCGGTTTTAAAACTATGTGGGATTTAATATCCCCTTAATTTAAGTAATGTTTTCATTGCCGAAATGAAGCTTATTAGCTCTTTATACTTAAGCAAAGAGCTTATATTAACATCTCCAATTTTGATATCAGGTTTAATACCACTTTCCTTCATAATGTGATCCATATGGATAATGAATAACAGAGGGATATAATGTACATTCTTGTCTGACACCAGATTTAACATTAAATCATTTTCCTGTACTTTCTTTAATTCTAATTGGTGACTTACAACTCAAGTAAAGACTAATTATTCCTTGATATAATGCCTCATTGACACCATATAACTGTAGCATTTTAAATAGCTTCTCTCTTGGCACCTTGTCATATGCCTTTTCTAGATCTACAAAACTTACAAAAATACAGATCTTCGTTATATTCCCATGATTTCTTGACTGTTTGTCGTAAAGTGAAAATCTGATTCTGAGAGCCCCTATTGGGCCTGAATCCAGCTTTTTCACCAAGCTTTTTATTTCACAATCCTTCTCAATTATTTCTCAAGTATACTTGTATAAATCTTACCAGGAACACTCAGTAGAGAAATACCTCTAATTCTCACATTCAGTTTTATTTCACTTTTTATATATGTGCACTATGAGAGCTCTACTCCAATCATCAGGAATTCGTTCCTCTGTCTAGGCCTTCTGAACTATGCAGTGCAGCCACTGTAAGACTTTTATACCACCATACTTCAGCATTTCTGGTCGAATATCATCTACTCCTGCTGCTTTTCCACATTTCAGGCCTTTGATGACTTTTTCTGCTTCAAGTATGGATAAGTATTCCTGACTGCATACCTGTTGAATGTTTTTTACTACTGTGCTATCACAGCTTGTTTCATTTAGCAATTTTTTGAAGTAATTACTCTATACTTCAAGGATATCTTTTTATCCAGTTTTCATGTCACCTTTATCATTTCTAACTCCTTGTACAGCACTCTTTCCTCTATTTCTAAGCTTCTTCAACAACATCTATTATATTTTGCTACCTTCCTGATATTTATTTTCTATGTTCTTACCAAAGTCCTCCAATGACTTTTGTTTAGCTAGTTTTACACAGTATTTAGCTTTCTTACATTTGTCTCTGTATTCTCTTAGAGCACAAGCTGACTTATTTGCCAGGAACTTTTGATATGCTTTCTTATTTTCCTTCACTGCCTCTTTAACTTCCTGTGTCCACCATGGAGATCTGATTTTTCTATCCTTGTAGACAACCTGACCACATGCCTCTCTTGTTGAATCATTCAGTGTTTTCTTCAAGGCTTGCCACCGAATCTCCAAGGTTTGGTTCCTATTCTCAAACTCTTTCATTTTTTCTTGAATAATGTTTGTGTATTTTAGTCTACATATCATACCCGAGAGCTGCTCAACTTTTATTCGATTTAAAACTTTCGTGTGTTCTTCTTTTCAATATGAAATTTAATTTTGTCCTGCTCAAGACTAAATGGTTCATCACTTCCAATTTCAAATCCTTTGTAAACTCTGGTGTCCTGCACCAGGACACCAGATTATTTTAAAATTTTATAATTTTAATATTTTCACTTTAGTTTTAAAATTAAAACAAATCAATCTGTGTTTGAGAAACACTTTAAGAAATGTAAAAATAAGAAGTGACTCAGTTCAGTTACTGTCCAAAGCAAATTTCATAATAACAGATCAGACACTTGCAGACTGATGAGGCATTTATGACATATGCAAGAATTACATTGTAAAAGAAGTTCTGAGGGAATATATATGGAACCTTTGATTAGCTCAGAATTAACACTGAGCAGTCAATTTTAAATTTTTGTAAAGCAAGAAAGTTGAGTGAGATCATATCTGGATTGGCTGCCAAAGATGGAATCTCAGTTTGAACAACTGCCAATAATTCTTTTATATGCAAATCCGTTTGAAAGTGGAATTATAGTTAGTATAATTACAGAACCAGCAAGATATCTTAAAATTAATTTTTGGCATAAAAAAGAATAGCAAATATAAAAAAAAAAATTGAATAATTAATAGAATCAGATCACTGTTTTAGTCTTTCTTTGGATGAGCTGACCAGTATTGGAAATAAAAGGTATTTCAGTATTGATTTTCATTGAGATGACAAAAAATTTAATTTGGGATTAGTTTACGCAGAAAAATATTTGTCAACTTATATTCAGAATATTATAGACTCAGGAATGTAAGAATTTGGAATAATTTTGATAAAACATTGTGGCTATAATGACCGATGAAACGAAAGTGATACCAAAATTTTGAACATTTTTATTAAAATTGACTCGGCCTTAATCATGCCCCAATATTTTGGGTGGGGGATCTCATTCCCAGAAACAAAAAAATAGTGAGACTCACAAACCTTAGTTACTTAGCTCTTTTATAAACTTTAATACTGTAGGCCCCAGGATAATCTAGATGATGATGAGGATACTTTAATAAGTGGATAAGAACAGCTAATATTTTGGTATGGTTTAAAGGAAGTCTGTATGTTATGTTGCTTAAAATCTGTGAATTTTTTTCAGGCATGCAATAGATTTTTTTTTTGGAATTTTTTTTATGGGGTGTGGGGTTGGTTGGGGATGGATTGAGAGGTATGTTGATTTTACAAAAGGGAAGACACTGCTTTAAAAGTTGTCTTATATATTATGATTAATTTCAGTGGACAGGCTAGTATGGTCTGAGTAGATTATTCTAGTTTATATACAAAGGTTATGATAATATCATACTGCATGGAGACAGGGGAACTGATGTGATTGATGATGGATACCTAGAAGGTTTTTCTGTAGACAGAAAAGGGTCTGGTAGCTAGCCTTGAAGTTTTCAAGTGTCTCAGAAGAATAGACACTTCTTATTTCTTTTTCAATGATGGAACAAATTGTGTGGTATTGGCTGTTAAATTGTGCTAAAAAACTTTTCATCACATGATGAACTTATTGTACATGTTAATTAATATTAATTGTAATATTAATATTAACATGTAAATTAATTTAAAAAATAAAACAATTATGAAACGTAATTTATGATGAGTATCTTATCATATCACATCATAGTAAACACACTAAAAGGATGGACAGTTATATGAAGTGAAAATGGAATGACCACAGACGTGTTTTTTCTATTGATTTTGGCCATCAACATGATATTGTTTAGGAAAATCCATGGGAAACTGTAAACATAGTCAGCATAGCTAGCAGTTCTTGAAACTTAGCTACTGGGTGAGTAAAGCTTGAATATTGCACTTCATTGACTTGACAGAGATGTAAAGGGGTATATAAAGAGAAAGTTTAAGAAAAAAAATTGCTAAATTAGAAACAGAATTAACAATTGGCTGGTATGTGTAGGCTTGCTGTAAACAGTGAAGGATAGACAGCCCGAGGGAAGACGTGTGACTGTTCAGGAAAGGGAGCAAGTTCTGATTTTCAATTTCATTAGTAAATCGTATGTGCTCATGTTGTTTGTTCAGGTGGCTAAGGAATGTATTTAAAGTTTGGCTACTGTGTTACCAGATCATGAAAACATCGTCAATGTATCTAAGCCAAACTGTAGGTTTTCGAGTAAAGGAATCAAGAGCATGTTGCTCAAAAGCAACATGTTTACAAAAAGGGAAAAAATTAATAAAGTTTCCAGCAAACCCTGCCTTTAGCACTTTAAGCAATTTTTCAGCTTTTATTGGCCACTATCCTTACCAGTTGGCTGTAATTTATATGTATACTTATATAAGTAATAATTTTTTTATTTATTATTTATTAATTTTTTCCTTTTTGTAAACATGTTGCTCTCCAGCCTAATTTAATTTTGTAACCTAATAGATAATAATAATCATAATAGGACTTCTAGCTTTGATGTAGTAAGGTTTTTTTTTCCCCCACCAGAGGTCAGGCCAGCAATTGTAATGAGTTGGTCAGTAACTTTAGCATGCCATGTAGATTGTAGTGCAGCTTGTTTCTTTGTCTATATGTATATGCTTCAGATGATGACCTTAATGTGAAGGGCAAAATGTCAAATGTTTATTTTGGTTTATATTAAACTTAAAGTTTGACTCTGACACAGTAGTTGTTTCCATAAATTGCATAATGTATATTTTAAACCTGAAACCTGTTGGAACTATCTATGTTAATATTTTTTTTATCGCTTTTTTTATTTATTCTGTACTCAAAACAATGATGATCTCAATAAATTTTGAATATACTTAAATAGGTAAAATGGTAAATTCAGTTTAGAAGGGAAAATGGCAGCAAGCCAAATATTATGATAAAGCAGATATTATTATTAACATCTGATCTCCATGGAGTTGGAGGCTTATTGTGGGAGGTACACACTATTGCACACAATGCTCATCCAACTGTGCTTTAAACTGATTCAGTGTGTCTACATTCACAACACACTCAGACAGTGCATTCTATTCACCAACCACTCTCCATGCAAAGAATCTTCTCCTCACTCCTCTGCTCACACTCTCCTTATACAGATTCTAGTGATGGCCTCATTTTCTACCACCTCTTGCATTCTATGATAAATCTCTTCCATGTCAACCTGGTAACAGCCCCTGACTAGCTTATATGTTTCAATCATATCTCCTCCCCTTTCCTCCTATTCACGAGGCTCTGCAACTCACATTATCTCAATCTGTCCTCGTACTCCATATTCAAAGACCACTGACTACTTTTGTGAATTTTCTCTGGACCTTTCTAACATATCCTCATCATCATGAAAACCCAGCAACCAAATCTATGCACAATAATCCATATGAGGCCTGGTCATAGCCTTATACAATGCATCATGACCTCTCTATTTCTGCATGTTAGGTCCTCTGCATCATTGCCATTATCTGATGTGACATCTTCACAACTTGTGCAGTGTGGTCCCAGATTTTTAGTTCCTTGTCCACCATCACTCCTAGATCTCTCATCTCCTCTACTTCCTTTAAAGTTTCCCCACGAAGTGTATACTTTGAATCCCATCATTGCTTACCAAATCTCAAAACCTTATACTTTGCAACACTTGACTGCCCATTCATGCAATCTATTCAAGTCCTCTTGTAAGTCTTTAACATCCACTTGACTACATTGCTCTCTCCAGTTTTGCATCATCTGCAAACAGCTGCATATCACTAGTTAAACCCCATCCCAATATCATTAACATGCAAATTGAACAACAATGGCTCCCAGAACTGACCTCTGTGGCACACTTCTAGTGACCTTTGTCTTTTGGGATACCACTCCACCATATACAATTTTCTGATACCTATCTGACAGCCAGTCACTGATCCAACTCAGAAGTCTATTATCTAGTCCTATCTGTTTCAATATATTTAAGAGCTTGTCATGTGGCAGTCTATCAAAATCCAAGTACACCACTGTATATACATCTTCCCCTGTCCAAGATATTGTCACCTTGTTATAATACATAAGTTAGTGAAACATGATCTCTCCTTATCAAACCCATGCTGCTAACCACACAGAATACTGCTGTTATCAACCTATTTCTGTATCCTACCTCTCACCAATCTCCAGTACCTTCATGACAACTCCAGATATACAGACCAGCTTATAATTTGAAGCTACAGCCTTATTACCACCTTTATGCAGTGAAACAATTTTACCCTCCTCCCACTCCCTTGGAACCTGTGCTGTTGCAAGACTTTTATAATTCCCTGGAACATTCCCTTAAGATGCATGGTGATATGTCATCAAATCCTATTGCCTTATTGACATCAAGTTTATTTTACCAAATACCTTCTACTCACCTACAATTAAGCCATCCTTTCCAATGTTCTCTACACTTAAGTTCCTCACAATTCCACCCTGATCAGGATGAAACGCCCTTATAAATTGATCACTGAATACCTCAACAATGTCTTCTGCGGCAGTTACCACTCTACCACTTTCATTCATTAACATCATCTTACCATGATCATTCTTCCTTCTACTATTTGCCACGTCTAAAAAACTCTGGAGATATGTTAGAAGTATATTCTTATATTCAATATATCTTAGTATTTTTTGTTAATAAAAGATGATTGCTATAGCACCTTGTATGCTTTTGCAGAAAGCTATTAAATATGTGGTATATAGAAAACCAGACTTTGAGATAGAAATAACTTCTGAATGTGAAGGATTGACAAATGATTTTCTAATTCGTTTTTATTTTTGTTATCTAGGAAATAGCCATAATGCAGAGAATAGAACTACAGATAATACATTGTGTGATGTGTTTCTAACTTTGCTGGAGAATGCTGATAAAACTGTTCGTGAAGGTAAACAAAACAGGATGAACTAAGATTGTTTTTTATTTTTATATTACTCAAAAATTTTGATATTAATTTTTCAGTATTTAAGTGGTCCGTTTCCAAGCTATAATAACTATGCTATGCTGTGTTGTCAATATGCATGCAGATATAACCAAAGCTTATTTTACACACAAAAAAAAATAGAAATACAGTAAAACCCCGTTTTTACGTTCCCACAATTTACATTTTCCTGCCATTTACGCCATTTTCTGTTGGTCCCGTCTTAAGACGGGACCAACAGAAAATGGCGTAAATTCTTATTTTTATTCTCACGATGTATTGTTTTTCCGCCATTAACAACTTGATGTGGACATTATTTCCCGTTCTTTGCGTTTTTTTTCTTGGTGGCAATACCGATTTTCGAATCGATTTCAACGGAAATCTGCGCATTTCTGTTATCAGGTGGCGTTGCTTTCGGCTGTAGTTTCGTTTCTGCGATGATGGTGACTTGCGCGCATGCAGCACTGTAGTGATGAGCGATACCGTGATTTTTCAATCACAGCACGAATTGATATTGCAGAATTTCTGCAACGTAATTTAGCGTGTGAAAGTTGCTTTGCGGTGGTGGATTATCCATGTTAATAACATGGAGAAAAAAGACAGAAAATGTATTTCGGTAGAAGAAAAGATGGCAATTCTGCGATGTGTAAATTGGCATGCCGGAACACGTGTGCATTTAGCATAAGATCTTGGACTCTCTGTGTCCACTTTGAACACGATAGTAAAAAACAGGTCAAGCAATGAACTCTTTGCAAAGCAATCTGGCGTTAAGTCAAAAAAAAAAAAACGAAAAGCAAAAACAATCAGAAATTAAAGATTTTTTTAAATAGATAAATGCAAGTACATTGTAAATTAATTTATTTTCAGTTATTAAATTTTGTGCTCTAGTATGTAGACTCACATACTAGCAGTAAGTTATCTTTTACCCTTTTTTTAATGTTTTTTTACATTTCCTGCTATTTACACTTTCCTGCTATTTGCTTTTTTCCATCAGTCCCCTGAAACATGTAAAAAAGGGTTTTACTGTATATTGTCCTGCCTTTGGTTATGATTACTTTCAATGCATTTTAGATTTTCAACTGATTTCTGAAAAAAAAGTTGGTGATATTGTGCTTTGCTCCTCTTTAACAAAAGTAGGGTTTGCTATATTAGATGTTCCCAATCCTATGCTTCACTTCATCCCAAAGAGGTTTTAGAATAGAACTGTGGAATGAATAGAACTCATTGTTTACAGATGTAGCATTATCATGATAGAAGATGTAAAGATTCTTACCATAAAATTTTCATAGAACAGGACCATAGCCTCATGACATATCACAGAAAACAACTTGCATTGTTCCACTGCTATTGCTAATTTTCATCATTGGAAGAACATTATCAGGAAAAACCTATACAGGGTGTTCGGGATAAATTTGACAGTTTCGTAAGGAAAAAGAAAATCTTCTTTGTATCTATTAAATTTAATGAATTGACAAAAAAACATTACAGGCAGAGTTAATTACAATACTATCAACAAGATTTACTCAAAATAACCACCATTAACATCGATCACAGCTTCAATTCTGCTTCGGAACCTCGAACAAGCTGATGCTACAGTCTCCCTGGGAAGGGCCGCAAAAACTGTTTTAATTTTATCCATTAACTGGGCTTTTGTATTACTGGAAGTGCGATTGGTGTCTTTTTCAACTGCGCCCCATACAAAATAATCCATGGGGTTAAGGTCTGGGGAGTTTGGAGGCCAAACATTTGGACTGGTGAAGTCGTAGAAATTTTCAGACAACCATTTTTGACTTTTCCCAGAGGTGTGGCAAGGGGCCGAATCCTGCTGCCATACATACGGCCTACCATTGGCTACCCTTGTTATCCAGGGCTTGACTACAGTTAGCAACTCCACGAACAAAGCCCGAATTCCAATGCCAGGGTTCTTCAACACCTGTTCCTGCAGATTTGCGAGGAATTCTGCTGTACGAACGCAATCAGATCGTCTGCTAGGGATCTTTCTTCTTGCTACATCCTCGTAGTCACCATTGCAAGTCTCTAGTTCATGCCTGATTGTTTTTACTGTATTCAGGGAGCATTGGGCAGCAGTCGTAATATCCTTATTTTGATGGCGGGCACGAATCATCATGATACAAGTTATTCTCTTCCATGATTCAGGTGGGTTCCAGCTATCCATCCTTTCTGACATCTTGTATATGAATGAAGAAGGGTCCAAACTTTTAAATGAAGAGAAGTGTGTGTTAATACATGTAACTTACGGAAAAATATAATTAATTATAAATATGTCAAATTTATCCCGAACACCCTGTATATCACTCATACTAGAAGAAACATAGCATAAGTTGTTGCTCCTTAGGACTTACGAGGGTGGTCTGAAAATTTCTCGGCCTAACAATGAAAAAACAAATCTATAATTTCAAATTTGTTTTTATTTTTCAACATAATCTACTGTAACACATTCATTGCCAATCACGTGACATCGCGTGATGCGAGATCTCACCTTGCGGCCGATCACGCGTTATCGCGTGACCATCACTATCAAGTTTCTGAGCGGAATAGTATAGTGGCCACAGCGAAACGGCGCGTAATATTTATATTGGCCACTAGGGAAGGGATCGACTTTCGTGGAGTGGGGATGCCCGCCAGCCATTGTCTATTGTTTATGTTAGCCAGTGTGCACAGTGGCGCCGTTCGGACAAGGCGACGGCGCAACGATTTTGTTTAGTTATTCATTGATTTAGCATGCTTGAAGTTTGGTTTTTATTTATTTTGTTTTTTTTTTTAGTAAGTTCCCTATAAATGTTGATTTTTGATAATTATTTTTTTCTATTTGTACGTTATTTTTAAAAATTCTATGTGATTATAAAAGACTGATAATTAAAGTTATAATTATTATATTTAAATGTTTTTTATTTGTAAAATATATAACTTTTTGACCGAATTACATATCACGCGATATCGCGTAATAGATATTTAGAGTACATAAATCCTATGTACATAATAATAAAAGCATATAAATAATATATTTAACTTATTTTGGGCACAATAAAAACTAAATAAAAAAATAAAAAAAATTTGGCCACCACACGAAATTCCAATTTTCAGCTTGGCAATGAACGTGTTAAGACTAATTTATTCCAGTGATGCTCCAGTGCCATAATCCCATCCCTGTAGTGGTTCTCAGTAAGATCTGCAAAATACCACTCTACAGTTGCAATCATCTTTTGATTTGAAGAAAAACGCTGACTAGTGAGGAAGAGTTTTGGTTTTGGGAAGAGATAGAAGTCAGAGGGAGCTAAATCTGGGGAATAGGGTGGATGTTCCAACAATTCATAGTGCAGATCCCTTAATTTTCCCATTGCCAAAACACTTTTGTGGGCAGGTGCTGTTCTGATGCAAACCGGGTCTTTTCTCACGAATTTTTTTGTCTAGTCTGGTTAAAAGATCGGAATAATATGTCCAAGTTATTGTTTTACCCTTTTCAAGATAATTAATAAACAAAATGCCTTTAGCATCCCAAAACACCAATGCCATGACCTTTCCTGCTGATGGAACTGACTTTGTCTTCTTTGGCGCTGAACAACCAGCTTCTGTCCACTGTTTTGACTGCTGTTTGGATTCCAGTGTGTAATGGTGAATCCAAGTCTCATCCATAGTAATAAATCGATGCACAAAATCAGTTTGGTTCTTGTTAAAACGCTCCATGAAAATTTAGAGAGTTTCATGCGAGTGTGTTTTTGATCTGCTATGAGGAAGCATGGCACCCATCTTGCTCAAAACATTTTCATTTGCAATTCTTCATGCAAAATATATATTCTGCAGGTTCTTTTGAAATGCCTACAGTCTCAGCAATTCATGCACTTTGACTCACCGGTCATCAAATACCATATTGTGCACTTGATCAATGATTTCTGGTGGTTACACTTTTTGGACATCCTTCATGTGGATCATCTTCAAGGCTACGGCCACGTTTGAACTCGGCAGCCCATGTCTTAATTGTCAAAAATGAAGGAGAAGAGTGTCCATAAACTTTTATGAACTTCAAATGAATTTCTTTTGGTGTTAAACCTTCATTTAGTGTTAAACTGCTTGATTTAATGACTTGCAATTTACATGGATGCTTATGACAGATGTATCAACTTAGAAAAAAACACTTGCCGATAGTGTTGCCATATATGGTCGAGGCCGAGAACTTTTCAGACTACCCTCATATTTCTATTACTCCACAGCCAAATTCTGTATGACTTGGCTATGCCAGTTAATGTAGTTACACAACTGAATCTTACTGTAGCAGTGAGATTCAGTTGTGTAATAGGAATAGTTTTATTTTTTATATAATGAATAGTTTGCTATTGTGAATTTTCTTTGAATAGCAAATTGTTATGGGTTCTAGTCTCGCCTTTTTTTGGTTGATTGTTATTACATTTAGTGAGTTTATTATAGTCAGAGTAAACTGCATTCCTTTTTATTTAACAGAGGCATGTGGGCTGCAGCTTCATGCTATGAAAATTTGTGGTATGCAGCTCTTTGCACATAATCATAAAAATACTTTTGAGATTACACGTGGCAACTGGATCACAGTTTTATAACAAAGAAACATTATCAAGGCTCAGTATTACCTGAGTTGACTTCTATTTCTTTAGCACATTACTAACTGTGCACAAGGATACTTTAGTGCCATTCAGCAGCAGCATGTACATTTTCTTCAAATTACATTCAATTATCATTCCCTCTGAAATTCTGACATTTCTCCACACAGAAACTTGAAATGTACTTATTTTCATATAAGATTGAAGTACTTCTAAATTAATTATTGACATATGAGGTGCATCCAGAAAAGTAGCACATTTAGAATTTACTGCCAGATAATATATGGAAGAGGGATCATGCATGCTTAGTAGCATAGAATGACTCATTTGCTAGCTGTTGATCATTTTACTTTTGTTTGTTGTCTTCTACAAATAATTTATAATGAGTACTGTAATAATAAAAAAAATTTTTTTTTCACAGCACTTGCAAAAGTGAAATCAGCTCAAAAATGTTTAGAGTGCTATGAAAATGAAGGATGGATATGAACTTTTTTTCTTATCGTGACTGGTGATATAACGTGGATTTTGTACACAAATATTGAGTAAAAACAAGAATCAGTGCAGTGGTGGCATTCATCATCTCTGGGGAAAAAAAAAAAAAATCAAGCAGGCACTGTTGTTCAAAAAAAATGATGGCCATTATCTTCAGGTATCTAAAAAGGATCTTGCTCATTGATTTTCTTCAACAAGGAAATATAATTAATTTTCATGTTCACTCTTTCCACCAAACTGTCTGTCACTGCACTCTTCATCATGCATATTGTTGCACCCTTCTCTTTAACAAACAAAGTCATTACGATAACTCGTTCATTAGGCTCATAAACCTTAGAGCGAAAAGTCAGCTACTGGAACAAATCCTGAAACACACCCCAACTCAACGTCACAAGAGTTCAAGAGCAGTAGTACACAGTCATTGGTGAATTTCTGCAGTATGGTTGTTTTCTGCAAACAAAATTCACATCACACCAGAACCCTCACAAGGATTTTTTATCACAGCACGCATTATAAATTATTTGTAAGACAACAAATGATAGTGGAATGAAAGTAAATTGGTCATTTGAGCTGATTCCACTCGTTACTGCACACTGGTCAGTATTTCTGGGACCCATCTGGCATACAATTTCTTATATCCCAGCTTTTCTGTCACAATTTCATAAATGACTGAGTGTGAAATTTCCAGAAATTCAAACTTGGTTAATGAGTCACTCTATGCATGTGCAACACCTATCCATTATATTATTTAGCAGCAAATTCTGAACACACCTTACTTTCTGGATTCACCTCATATTTTATAGAAGAAAATTTGCATGTTGATGGTCAGTCACTTCTATTTTCTTCATTATAATTGGAGTGATGTTCTGTGAATTTTGGTAGGATGTTATACGTTATAGGCTGATTAGATTATTATGAAACATATTATAAAAGATCTCACTTGAAGTATATATTTGCATATTTTTGGTGTGTCCCTTTTTATATAAGGTAAAATATCATTTCAGATAGCTTAAGAGTCAAAGCTATATGACTGTGAGGAGACCTACACATAGCCTTTAAAGGAATGTGGAGAACCGACCAGGGCTTCTGACCTAAAGTCCAGTCCTCACCTTCTTCTGGTACTTCCTAACAGGGTGCACTACAAGAATAAATAATGAATGAACGAGGATGGGCTTGCAATTTGGGATTTAACCGAATTGCATTCTTAAAGGTGATTGCTATAGCACCTTCTGTGCTTTTGCATTCAAGGTGCTATAGCAATATAGCACCTTGTATGCAAATGATGGTACCACATCACAGAATTTCATGCCTACTGGGGCATTGCCCAGTTAAACAAGGCCCCATTGTTTTTGCAAGGGGGAACAGTGAAAACTCAGCTACCGGAACAAATCCTAAAACACACCCCAACTCAACAACACCAGAATTCAAGATCAGTACTATCAACATAAGAAGCCTGAATGGCAAAGAAATGGAACTAGCTGAGGAATTGGATAAGTACCAGATCAACATAATAGGGGTGATTGAAACAAAAAAGACAAAAACTGGTGATATCTTTCTGAGCAATAAATACAAAATGTTATATTCAGACAATGACAAACAAGGAAAAGAAGGAGTAGCCATAGTATTCCACAGTAATTAAGAGGCTAGTCTTCTTGAATGGCAAGAGATCTCAATATGGACAAATATCAGAATGGGGAACTAGACAATGAGACTTATTTGTGCTTATAATCCCACAGAAGGTTCTCCTAAGATAGAAATGGAGGAATATTTTGAGGCTTTAGAGAAAGCAATGGACACAATGAAAAAGGAAAAGTTGGTCCTTGTTGGGTATATAAATAACAGAGTAGAAAATGATTGTCAGACATACAGAAATATTTTGGGAAAATTTGGAGAAAAGAGCAAAGCTAATAATAATGGCAAATACCTATTGGATTTCTGCTCAGGCCATAGACTGGTTATTACTAATGCAATGTTCCAACATAAAAATATGTACAAATTCACGTGGAGAGAAGAGGCAAGGAATAAGAAAAGTCTCATTGACTATGTTATTGTTGTTAGTGATATTTTCTCACTGGTGCAGGACACTAAAGTGTACAGAGGATTTGAAATAGGAAGTGAGGATGAAATTGAATTTCATATTGAAAAGAAGAACAGGTAAGAAAGTTTTAAAGAATGAAAGTTGAGCAACTCTCATATGTGAACTGTAGGCTAAAATACACAAACATTATTCAAGAAAAAATGCAAGAGTTTGAGAACAGGAACCAAACCTTGGAGAGTCAGTGGCAAATCCTGAAGAAAACATTGATTGATTCAGCCAGAGAGCCATGTGGTGAGGTTGTCTGCAAGGATAGAAAAATCAGAACTCCACTGTGGACACAGGAAGTTAAAGAGGTAGTGAAGGAAAAGAAGAAAGCATATGAAATCAAAAGTTCCTAGAAATAAGTCAGCTTGTGCTCTTAGAGAATACAGAGACAAATGTAAGAAAGCTTACATTTGTAAGCCTTTTTAAAAGCTTACAAATTTAATTTAATTTCTAGTTTTAAATTCTGTGTAAAACTAGCTAAACAAAAGTCATGGGAAGATTTTGGCAAGAATATAGAAAATAAATATCAGGAAGGTGTAAGATATTCTGGAGGCTGTTAAAAAAACTCAGAAATTGAGGAAAGAGTACAGTAAAAGGAATTACAGATGATAAAGGTGACATCAAAACTGCAGAAAAAGATAGCATTGATGTATGGAGTAATTACTTTGAAAAATTACTAAATGAAACAGGCAGTGATGAAAGCACAGGGGTAAAAAACACTCAACAGACATGCAATCAGGAATACTCAGGAAAGGCAGCTGGAGTGAATGATATTCAACCAGAAATGCTCAAGTATGGAGGTATAAAAGTCTTATAGGGGTGGCACTGCAGAGTTCAGAATGCCTGGATAGAGAACCAATACTTCAGATGAGTGGAGTCGAGCTCTCATAGTATCCATATACAAAATGGGAAATAAAACTGAATGTGAGAATTACAGAGGTATTTCTCTGTTTCTGGTAAGATTTATGCAGGTATACTTGAGAAACGGTTGAGAAGAATAGTGGAAGGGAAGCTTGGTGAAGAACAACTGGATTCAGGCCAAATAGAGGCTGCCAGGATCAGATCTTCACTTTGTGACAAATAGTTGAGAAATCCTGAGAATATAACAAAGATTTATATTTATGTTTTGTAGATCTAGAAAAGGTATAAGACAAGGTGCCAAGAGAAAAGCTATTCAAAACACTACGGTTGTATGGTATTATTAGGGCATCATATCAAGTAGTGCTTAGTCTTTATTTGAGTTGTAAGTCAGCAGTTAGAATTGAAGGAAGTATAGGAAGATGGTGTAATGTTAAATCTGGTGTCAGACAAGGATTTACATTACTTATATCCCTCTGTTATTCATTAATTATATGGATCACATTATGAAGGAAAGTGGTATTAAACATGATATCAAAATTCGAGATGTTAATCTCAGCTCTTTACTTTATGCAGTTGATGTTATACTTCTATATAAATCTGGTACGAGTCTGCAAGATTCCCTGACTAAATTGAATAACCGTTGTAATAGATATGGTATGAAGGTCAGCAATACCAAGACAAAGACGATGAAAATAGAAACTATCTTGTGAATGGAGAACCTATAGAACAAGTAAAACATTTCTACTATTTAGGCATGATTTTTAGTGAAGATGGTAAATTAAATATGGAAATCGACAACGTAATCAACAAAGCTGGTATGGGAGGAAGTCAACTGAATAAATTTATGTGGAATAAGAGAACAAAAACTGTACTAATTACAACTAATTACAAATAATCACTAAATTACAACACAGTGTTTGAGGCAATTTTCACTTACGGATCTGAAAGGTGGGTTAGAAATAAAACACTTGACCAAAGACTATTGACTGCAGATATGAGAACCATGAGAAAGATTAGGGGCATGAACAGATAGCATCAATGATAATATCATTAAGAATGAGGATATTAGGAAGGAACTTGACATTGTTAGCATCCAGGAATGTGTTAGCAGAGCTAATCTCAGGTGGTATGGTCATTTAAAAAGAATGAGAGAGATAAAATTAGCAAAACAAACAAGTTTTCTCTTCCAGGTTGGCTGGAAAAAGACCCAGAGAAAGACCAAAATATAGGTATATTGATAGAGTAAAAAGTGCTTTCATCGTCATCATCAAATTCCTGCCATGTACCCTCAAGGGGTGTACAGGATATGATAGTACTACATGAAAAAAATTACATCATTACTAACTTCCTATCTACAATTTTCCTCCAAATCAGTCTGTTACTTGTCAAGGCTTCAACATTATCAGATCTTATATTTCTATCATCTAAGGTACTTTGTACCGTATCAATCCACCTATATCTTGGTCTTCTTCTGGGTCGTTTTCCTGCAAACCTGGCAGAGAACACTTGTTTTGCTAATCTTTCTTCGCCCATTCTGTTTAAGTGACCATACCACCTGAGATTAGCTCTGTTAACGCATTCTTGGATGTTGACAATGTCAAGTTCTTTCCTAATATCCTCGTTTTTAATATGATATTGCCATTGATGCCATCTGTTCACACCTTTAATCTTTCTCAGGACTATCATATCTGTGGTCTCTAGTCTTTCGTCAAGTGTTTTACTTCTGACCCAGCTCTCAGATCCATAAGTTAAAACTGGTTTGAACACTGTCTTGTATACAGCTAATTTAGTGTTCTGACTAATTTCTTTCTTATTCCATATGAATTTATTCAGTTGACTTCCTACCATACCAGCTTTGCTGATTCTGTTGTCTATTTCTATATTTAATTTACCATCTTCAGTAAAAAATCATGCCGAAGTAGCTGAAATGTTTTACTTGTTCCACAGGTTCTCCATTCACAACACAGTTGACATTTTCAATGATTCTGCCTATTTTCATTGTCTTTGTCTTTTTATTGCTGACCTTCATACCATATCTATTGCAACAGCTATTCAATTTAGTCAGAGAATCTTGCAGACTTGTAGCGGATTTATTTAGAAGTATAACATCATCCGCATAAAGCAAAGAGCTGACATTAACATCTCCAATTTTGATATCAGGTTTAATACCACTTTCCTTCATAATGTGATCCATATAGATAATGAATAACAGAGGGGATAATGTACATCCTTGTCTCACACCAGATTTAACATTAAACCATCTTCCTGTACTTCCTTCAATTCTAACTGCTGACTTACAACTCAAATAAAGACTACATATTGCTTGATATAATGCCCCATTGATACCATATAACTGTAGCATATTGAATAGCTTCTCTCCTGGCACCTTGTCATATGCCTTTTCCAAATTGACAAAACTTAAATACAGATCTCTGTGATATTCCCATGCTTTCTCGACCATTTGTTGTAGAGTGAAAATCTGATCCTGACAGCCTCTATTTGGCCTGAATCCATCTTGTTCTTCACCAAGCTTTTCTTCCACAATTCTTCTCAACCGTTTCTCAAGTATACTTGCATAGATCTTGCCAGGAACACTCAGTAGGGAAATACCTCTATAATTCTCACATTCAGTTTCATTTCCCTTTTTATATATGGGTACTATGAGAGCTCTACTCCAATCATCGGGAATTCGTCCCTCTGTCCAGGATTTCTGAACTATGCAGTGCAGCCACTGTAAGACTCTTATACCACCATACTTCAGCATTTCTGGTCGAATATCATCTACTCCTGCTGCCTTTCCACATTTCAAGCCTTTGATGGCTTTTTCTACTTCAAGTATGGATATATATTCCTGACTGCATGCCTGGTCAGTGTTTTTTACCACTGCGCTGTCATCACTGCTTGTTTCATTTAGCAGTTTCTCAAAGTAATTACTCCATACTTCAAGGATATCTTTTTCTCTGGTTTTCATGTCACCTTTATCATCTCTAACTCCTTTTACAGCACTCTTTCCTCCATTCCTAAGCTTCTTCAAAAATCTCCAGAATATTTTGCCACCTTCTTGATATTTATTTTCTATATTCTTGCCAAAGTCCTCCCATGACTTTTGTTTAGCTAGTTTTACACAGTGTTTAGCATTTTTGCATTTGTCTCTGTATTCTCTAAAAGAACAAGCTGACTTATTTGACAGGAACTTTTGATATGCTTTCTTCTTTTCCTTCACTGCCTCTTTAACTTCCTGTGTCCACCAGGGAGTTATGATTTTTTTTTATCCTTGCAGACAACCTCACCACATGCCTCTCTAGCAGAATCAATCAATGTTTCCTTCAGAGTTTGTCACTGAATCTCCAAGGTTTGATTCCTGTTCTCAAACTCTTTCATTTTTTCTTCAATAATCTTTGTGTATTTTAGTCTACAATTCACATCTGAGAGCTGCTCAACTTTTATTCGCTTTAAAACTTTCTTACATGTTATTCTTTTCAATATGAAATTCAATTTTATCCTGCTCAAGACTAAATAGTGATTACTTCCAGTTTCAAATCCTCTGTACACTCTAGTGTCCTGCACCAGGGAGAAAACACCACTATCAACAATAACATAGTCAATGAGACTTTTCTTATTCCTAGCCTCTTCTCTCCATGTGAATTTGTGCACATTTTTATGTTGGAACATTGTGTTAGTAATAACCAGTCTATGTCCTGAGCAGAAATCCAACAGATATTTGCCATTATTATTAGCTTTGCTCTTTTCTCCAAATTTTCCCAAAATATTTTGTATGTCTGACAATCATTTCCTACTCTGCTATTTAGATCCCCAACAAGGACCAACTTTTCCTTTTTCATTGTGTCAGTTGCTTTTTCTAAAGCCTCAAAAAATTCCTCCACTTCTACCTTAGTAGAGCCTTCTGTGGGACCATAGGCACAAATAAGTCTCATTGTCCAGTTCCCCATTCTCATATTTGCCCACATTACTCTACTTGAGACTGACTGCCATTCAAGAAGATTAGCCTCGTATTTTGTGTTGAATACTATGGCTACTCCTTCTTTTCCTTGATTGTCATTTCCTGAATATAACATTTGGTATTTATTGCTCAGAAAGATCTCACCAGTTTTTGTCTTTTTTGTTTCAGTTACTCCTATTATATCGATCTGGTACTTATCGAATTCCTCAGCTAGCTCCATTTCTTTGCCATTCAGGCTTCTTATGTTGATAGTACCGATCTTTAACTCTGGTGATGTTGAGTTGGGGTTTGTTTTCAGATTTGTTCCAGTAGCTGACATTTCGCTGTTCGCCCTGGTTCCCTGGCGAAAACAACGGGGACCTTGTTTAACCGGGCGACGCCCCAGCCGGCATGAAATTTTGTCATGTCGTACCATCATTTTTATTTTGGTTTAACCAATAAGAATAGAATTTGGTCGGCTAAATCCCAAATTGCCAGCCCATCCTCGTTCGTTCAGCATCCAGGTAGATACCCAACAGGGTGCACCACGAGAAGGTGAGGATTGGACATTAGGTCAGAAGCCCTGGTCGGTTCTCCGCATTCCTTTAAAGGCTATGTGGAGGTCTCCTCTCAGTTATACTGCTTTGACCCTTAAGCACCCATATAACATCTCATAATGTTGAAGTCTTGACAGGTGATAGATTGATTTTGAGGAAAATTGTACACACCTGTACACCTCTTGAGGGTATGTGTCAGGAATTTGATATAAAAATTTTGATTAATATGTAGTTGGAGAAATAGAATTTGATATGTTATTATAGAAATTATGAAATGTTTCAGAATTTTTCAGAAAGTGCACTGCTACATGCTATTTACTTGTTTACTTGAAATGGTTTTCCCCCAATGATATATTCCTTTTGATGAGACTGGAAATTTAATTTTTTTTTTCTAGCAAGAAACTATGCTGTAACAGTTTTTTATCTGTTATTCCAAGCACTAATCAAGCTTATTGATTTTGGTCACTGTATTATCTTTCAACGTAATAGATGTTACCAAAGTAAACATAAGGATAATCTTCTTGAACTGTAGACAGTATCAAGTACAGTGATGCGGACAAATATGAGAAGTGGGATCTGAACAGTGAGACTTATTTGCAGCTACGGTTCCACAGAATTTACTACTAGTAAAGAAGTGGATAACTTTATCGTAGCATTACAGAAAACAGCTCACATAAGAAAAAATGAAAACTTGGTTCTTGGTGTCGATCTACACAGCAGAATACAAAATAGTTACCAGATATATAGAAATATTTAGGAAAAATTTGGAGAAAAGAACAAAATTAATAATAATGGTAAGTGCCTGCTGGATTTCTGTTTAAGACATGGGCTAGTTATTACTAACACTATGGTCCAACATAAAAATGTACATAAATTTGCATGGACAGAACATGCAAGATTGACTATGTTATTGTTGATATTATATTTTCTCACTAGTTTAGGACACAAGACATAAAAACATAAAATCGTACAACATAAAAATGTACATAAATTTGCATGGACAGAACATGCAAGATTGACTATGTTATTGTTGATATTGATATTTTCTCACTAGTTTAGGACACAAGAGCATGGACAGTATTTGAAATTGGAAGAGATCACCATTTAGTTTTGAGCAGGATAAAGTTGAATATCATATGGAAAAGAAAAGTTTGCAATAAAGTTTTAAAAACAATAAAACTTGAGCAGCCTTCAAAGATGAAGTGGTGACGAAATTGTACAAATATTATTGAAGAAAAAATGAAAGAGTTTGAAACATGGAAATTCAATGACAAACTGAAGAAAACATTGATTCATCCAAAGAGGCATGTGGTGAGGTTACCTGCAAGGATAGAAAAATTAAAAAGATCAGAATTCATGGTGGAATCAGGAAGTTAAAAAAGCAGTTAAGTTAAAAAAAGAAAAGAAAGCATATTGAAAGTTCTTAGCAAGAAAGTCTGCTTGTGCTCTGAGGGAATATAGAGAAAATGTAAGTGAAGTACAGTATAAAACAAATGAAACAGAAGTCACAGAAGACTTTGATTAAAACATTTGAAAATAAATACAGGAAGGTGGCATAATATTTTTGAGACTCTAGAAAATGCTTAGAAATGGAAGAAAGATTACTGTAGAAGGTATCATAGATGATAAAGTTGACATGAACAGAAGATAAACATATTCTTGACATCTGGTGTAATTACGTGGAAAGATTGCTAAATGAAATGAGTAATGACAGCATAGTGGTAGAAAACACTCATTAGGAATGCAGTTGGAATGTTATCAATACTTGTGGTAGTAGGCCTGAAAGGTGTGGAAGGGCAAAACAGAAATGTTTAAACATGGAGGTATAAAAGTTTTGCAATGGCCACACTACATACTTCAGATGGCCTAATCAGAAGGTTCAGTTCCAGGTGGTCGAAGTAGAGTGCTCATAGTATCCATCTATAAATTTTACATTAAAAAAAAAAGCCGAATATTGGAATTACAGAGGAATTTCTATACTGAGTATATCACATACTTGAGGCGAAGAAAAATTGCAGAAGAGAAACTTTGAGAAGAACAAGCTGTGTTCAGGCCAAATAGAGGTTGTCAACGTAATAGACTTATGTGTTCGTCACACATGTTGAATTGGATTTAAACGGTATTGAATCGAACGCAGATTGATAAGAAAATAACTGTTTATTAACTTAAAAGCTAATATTTCGCTGGTATTATATCCAACATCTTCAGAGCACACAAACAAAGTTTGTTACAAATGCGAGACAACCACAATTCGGTGTAACAGTGGGGCTAGTATAAGTAATTGCTGGGTGCAACGCAAGACTAAAGTTCTAATACGGCGCCATCTAAGTTGAAAAAAAAAAAAAAAAAAACAGTAGTCCAAAGTTTTGAAAAAAATATAGTAGTCCAAATAGTAGTCCTTGAAAGTTTTGAAAAATAGTAATCCAAAGTTTTGAAGAAAAAAAAAATTAAAATAAATAAAATTAAAATAAATAAATATTAATTTGGTCTTAGGATGACAGTCTCCCAAATCTTTGGTAGATTTATACAGCCATACTTGTTAAGGTTTGGAGTATATTTTAAGGCTTCTGTTGATTCCAGGAACAATCTCTCTGACTTGTAGAGACTTCTGTGTAGTACTTTTGTTTTTTTCCAATTGATCCTGTGTGCAGGGGTATCCAAAGCACTTTCTACCAGACATTTCGCTATGACCCGACTTGTCATAGCGAAAGTGCCAGATATATTTTTTGTGTTCACTGAGACGGATGTGCACAGTTCTTCCTGTCTGTCCGTAGGAGGCTTGATGACAAGAACAGGGCATTTCATAGACTCCTGGATGTGATAAAGGAGTGAATCTGTCCTTAGGTGAATGGATGAGAGTTGCCAATTTCACATAAGGTTTAAATACAGTGCGCAGTTGGTATTTGTTGAGCACCCTAGATATCTTTTCAGATGTGACTTTAATATGTGGGATGGTGATAGTTTTATTGTACTCTTCTGTGGTAGATAGTAGGGGAGATTTCTGGGTAGCATTTAGTATTTTATCTATCTTATGAGGATTCTAGCCATTGGTTAGGAAGGTGTGGCGCAGGTGAGAAAGTTCAGCAGTGAGCAAAGTCATTGGAACAGATTGCTCTATGGGTTAGTCTTTTTAAGATACCATATTGTTGAGAAGGGTGATGGTGTGATTGTTTTTGTAAATATCTCCCTGTATGTGTGGGTTTTCTATAAACCGAAAATGATAAGGAACCTTCTGGAAGACGTGTGATCAGTGTGTCCAGGAAGGGCAGGTAGTCATTGGCTTCTAGTTCCATTGTAAAGTGGATTTTAGGGTGCTGGCTATTTAGATGCACTAAAAATGTTTTCAATGTGTCTGGGCTATGTGGCCAAATAGCAAACACATCATTAACATAGCGTTGCCAGAGACTAGGTTTGAGAGTGGCTGTGTTGATAGCTAGCTTTTCCAGATGTTCTGTGTAGAAGTTGGCTAAGGGGGGGGAAATTCACATTCACAGAAATTTAAATTCACAGTGCCTGCCTGTACTGTGAATTTAAATAACTGAAATATATCAGGGGGGAAATTGTGAATTTAGTAAGTTAAGTGTTTCAGTCAATGGTACATTAGTGAATAATGATGTGATATCAAGACTCACCATTAGGTCGGAACTATTTAAGGTGCAGTTTTCTAAAATACTTTTTAGGTGGGTAGAATTTTTAACAAAAGAGGGAGAATTGTGCAAGTGGCTAGTAGTTTGGCTAAATGTTTAGCTAGTTTATGTGTAGGACTGTTTATACTATCTACAATAGGGTGCAGGGGTATCCAAAGCATGGTCTGCCAGACCATGCTTTGGATACCCTTGCAAACAGGATCAATTGGAAAAAAACAAAAGTACTACACAGAAGCTTCTACAAATCAGAGAGGTTATTCCTGGAATCAACAGAAGCCTTAAAACATACTCTAAATCTTAACAAGTATGGCTGTATAAATCTACCAAAGATTTGGGAGACTGTCATCCTAAGACCAAATTAATATTTATTTATTTTAATTTTATTTATTTTAATTTCTTTTTTTCTACTACTATTTGGACTACTATATTTTTTTCAAAACTTTGGACTACTTTTTTTTTTTTTTTTTCAACTTAGATTGTGCCGTATTAGGACTTTAGTGCAATTACTAAATTGCTTTTACTGCAATTACTTATACTAGCCCGACTGTTACACCGAATTGTGGTTGTCTTGCATTTGTAACAAACTTTGTTTGTGTGCTCTGAAGATGCTGGATATAATACCAGCGAAATATTAGCTTTTAAGTTAATAAATAGTTATTTTCTTATCAATCTGTGTTCGATTCAATACCGTTTAAATCCAATTCAACAGAGGTTGTCAAGAACAGATTTTCACTTTACAAAAAATAGTATAGAAATTGTGATAATATAACTAGAATCTACACTTCAATTAATATAACTAGAATCTACACTAGATCTGGAAAAGAAATTGTGATAATATAACTAGAATCCACACTTCAATTAATATAACTGGAATTTACACTAGATCTGGAAAAGACATACAACAAGGTGCTTAAAAAAAAAGCTTTTCAAAATGCTACAGTTATGAGGTAAATGGAACATTATACCGAGCAATGCATGGGCTATATTTAAGTTGAAAGAAAGTGCCATTAAACCTTATATTACAGTTGGATATATCAAACTTGGCTCTTTGCAGATGATGATGTACTCCTAAACACATCCATTGCAAGTCTCGATGATTCTCTAACTAAATTGAATTACAGTTAACAAATTTGGTATGAAAATCAACAATAAAAAATACCCAGACTATGAAAATAGGCAGAAATCTTCAACTATATTCTCAATAGAGGACTTACAGAACAAGTAAAATCTTTCATCTTTTTAGGCACAGTTTTCAGTGAAGATGGCAAATTAAATATGAAAATAAACAACAGAATAAGCAAAGCTGGTATGGTAGGATGCCAGTTGAAATGAAATTATTTGGAATAAGAGGAAAAAAATAGTAAAAACACTAAACTAGTACTATACAAGACAGTGTAAATTCCAATTTTAAGTTATTCATCTGAGAGCCGGGTTAAAAATAAAAACATTTGATTAGAGACTGGTGGCCATAAATGCCATCATTGGCAGTATCATATTAAGAACAAGATATTAGGAAAGAACTTGGCATTGTTAGCATTCAAGAATGTGCGAACAGGACTAATATAAGGGGATATGATCATTTTCAATTTATAGAAATAGTGGCTATTGGGAAATGTTTAGTTTTTGTTGGTTTTTTTACTTATGTTAAACAACCTCCTGAAGATGCTGTCAGCTATAAAAAAACATCTGCAAGATGAAACCTGGTTATTTATTATTCATCCAAATCTACTTGCAGTGAACCTACAAAAGGAGAAGATTATCAACATTTTATGCTTGTAGTCTCTGGGAAATAACACTGTTGGACTTATCACAAGAATATATATAGGTAGCAGAGTGGAATGAAGGTAGTAAGTAGTTAGTATGATGGTCTACAGATTAATGTTGATTGGGTGATGTTGTGAGCATTAAGATGTTAAGAGCATTGGTAACATGTTAGATGAAAATGCAAGTGAGTGGTTGAAGTGTCTGCAGAAATATCTGTAGTTGATGCATGGGACATAAAAAGAATGTATCTATGCTAGAAGGGAATTGGAAGGAGTCAAATAAGCTGCAGCTGGTTATTGTCTGTTGAACAGAACTTAGAATTCTTAAGGAAGTATTGTGATTTTTGTTGAAATCTGAGAGCAGTATTCTGTACTTGGATGTATCTCTAATTTTTCAATGATATGATAAGCATTTGTTTTCTATAAATCAAACATAGAGGCAGCTTTTGGTGGCATGTTTATGCTAGGAATATCTTGAAGTTGTTATTCTAGGGAAGGAAATTCACTTTCACTATTTTTTCTCTAAATTTGAGCTTTACAACCTGAGCTGCATAATTCCAACATTGAAAGATTTCTGGTTGTTTCATATACTGAAATGTCTGAAGAATTCTGTGAAATGTTTCATTCTTTCATTCTAGTAAACAAATATTGACCACATGAAGTGTGTCTGCATATGTTATAATAGTTTGCTATAGTGAATTTCCTTTTGCATAGTATTATGCCTCTAGAGATTTTGGTTGAGACTTTTTTGTAAGTTTTGTGTAGTGAGTGAGTTTGATTTAATGGTGTTTACTATAAGGAGAGAGTCAACTAGAAACTGGACTACAATTTTTGGAATGGCCTGGGCCTACTCATTTCTTCAAAAACAAGGTTTATGCAGCATGATACATTACTGTTAGAGGGGGGGGGGTAATCTAAATGTTCCTTCTCAGAGAACTGTCTTCTAAGAAAACGTTGCACTTCATTGGGCGGTCATCACTTACTGTCTCGATAGAAAAAGATGAACTTAGAGTTGTCTTTCAATCTCTGCCAGTTGCTGTATATATCAACCTCATCATTTTGGACACTGCGCTGTTAGAGAATTATACATAGCAGTACTTTCTGTCTTCATCAAAGTCTGCTTGAATATGTCTATGTAAATTTTATATTGAAAGAATAGAAAATTATATTTTGATGTGTGTCAGAGGAATAGATGCAAGTATGGATCCAAATAGTTAGCATAACCTGCCTGACTTGGGTTAAGTTTATTTATTATTATTATTATACGAGCACCTCCATGGAGTCCAAAGACTAATCAGAGGAGACCCAATCTATTCACATAATCTATCATACCTCTCCTTGAAACCATGAACAGAAAAAGCACTCACAACTGACTCTGGCAACCCATTTCACTCATTCACCACTCTCCAAGCAAAAAATCTAGTCCTCACACTCCTACTGACCACACTTTTATTCAATTTACAGGGATGACCCCCTTGTTCTGGTCCCTCTAGCCAAGTGCTGAAACATTTCCCCTCCATCTATCCTATAAAATCCTTTAAGCAACTTAAATGTTTCTATCATATCCCATCTTTTTCTCCTATCAGCCAACTTCTGCAATCCACACACCTTCAATCTATCCTCATAGGGAACATTTCACAGGCCACTCGCCATCTTGGTCACTCGCCTCTGAATCCTCTCCACTGCTTTCTCATCCCCAAGAAACCCAGGGGAGCAGACTTGACCACAGGAATCCAGATGTGGGCATATCAATACCTTATAAAGAGGAATTACAACTTCCTTATCTCTGCTTGTTAATGTGTTCTTCACTAGTCAAGTAATCTTATGGGCTCAGGGCCGGCTCTACCGACGGTGCAAGATGTGCATTTGCATGGGGTGGCAAGTTTTTTTTTTGGCAAAGTTGGCATAAACTATATGAAAAATGAGGGAGAAGGGGGTGGCAAAATTCCTAGGGGCGGCCCTGTATGGGCTACCTTAGCAACTTTAACATCATGTCCTCTAAACTTTAACTCTCTGTCTATCCCCCCCCCCCAAATCTCTAGCTTCATCTATTTCTTGGAGTACAGTGCCAACAATATGATACATAGCTTGTAATCTATTTATCCCAAAATGAATACTTTACATTTCTTGACATTAAATTGATACCCATTAACTTTTGCCCATACTGACAGTCTGTTTAAATCGTCCTGCAAGCTCTCCACATTGCCTTGATTAACTACTACTTACCTAATTTCGCATCGTTAGCAAACAACCGAATATTTCCTTGAAGGTTATTTCCTATATCATTTATGTACAAATTAAACAGCAATGGTCCTAGCACTGAACCTTGTGGCACACCACTAGTCACTTGTTTTCGCCTCGATTCTGTCCCTCCATATATCACTTTTTGATATCTGTCCAGCAGCAACTTCCTTATCCACTAAACCAGTGTCATGTCTATCCCCATTTGTTTTAATTTGCGTAATAGAGTTCCATGTGGTATTCTGCCAAATGCATTTGCAAAATCCAACATAATCATTGTGTATCCATTTCCTTTATCCAACTCTGCTGTTACTCTATTATAAAAAGTTAGTAAATTACTAAAGCATGACCGATCCTTCACAAAGCCATGTTTACCCTCATGCAGTATCACATTTTTATCTACTCATTCTTGAATTCACATTTTTACCAATTTTTCTAGTACCTGAGATACTGATTGGTCTATAATTTACTATTGTAGTAATCTTATGTACTACCTTAGCAACCTTAGCAATATGTCCTCTAAACTTGGATGCATATACTAGCTTGAAGATGATCATTGCTGCTCATCTGTGTATGAGCAGCAATGCTTTACTTTAGCTATGGAGATAATAAAACAGTTGATGTGGATGCAAAAGATTGGAGGAGATAAGAAGTGCATTTAAAAAGGATATTTTGTAGTGTGGGGATGAAATTTAAAACTGCTTCTCAGAATAATTGACCTTTTTATTTTTAGTGAGCATTGTCACCTAACCAATCTGGTTAGGAAGTGTGTAGAGATGGATAAATATCTAGCATTGAAAAACCAGGGAAGTGTAGAAGGCACACTAAAATAGTATGATTAAGGATTTGATGACTTAAACCAGCAACAATGAGCATTGTGGAAGATAGGAATTATGTGAAGCAAAGTGGTAGCTGCCTTGAGGGTGTCCCAAATAGGTAAAAGAATTTGGGAACGCACATGATGTTGATTATTGATTTATTTCCCTTTACGTGGCTCAACCTCATCTTTGCCCTATGCTTATGCCTTGTTATTTCAGATCCTTCCAGTATTCTAGTTTATGATTTGAAACTCATAAATATATTATACTCTATATATTTTTTTAAATTTATATAATATTTTAATGATATATATATATATTTATATATTACAATACCATTATCATCATCAAATTCCTGATATATACCCTCAAGGGGTGTACAGGTTATGATAGTACTACATGAAAAATTTACATCATTACTAACTTCCTATCTACAATTTTCCTCCAAATCAGTCTGTTACCTGTCAGAACTCCAACATTATCAGATCTTTTATTTCTGTCTTCTAAGGCACTTCGTACTATATCAATCCACCTATATCTATGTCTTCCTCTAGGTCTTTTTCCTGCCAACCTGGCAGAGTACACTTGTTTTGCTAATCTTTCCTTGTCCATTCTGTTTCAGTGACCATACTGTTCTGCTAACACATTCCTGTATACTGGCAAGTTATTTCCTAATATCCTCGTTTTTAATATGATATTGCTATTGATGCCATCTGATCATGCCCCTAATCTTTCCCAGGACTCGTATCTGCAGTCTAGTCTTTGGCCAGGTGTTTTACTTCTGACCCAGCTCTCAAATTCATAAGTTAAAATTGGTTTAAATACTGTCTTGTATGCAGCTAATTTAGTGTTTTGGCTAATTTCTCTCTTATTCCATATAAATTTATTCAGTTGACTGCATACCATACCATCTTTGTTGATTCTGTTGTCTATTTTCATATTTAATTTACCATCTTCACTAAAAATCATGCCTAAGTAGCTGAAATGTTTTACTTATTCTATAGGTTCTCCATTCACAATGCAGTTGATATTTTCATTGTTTCTGTCTATTTTCGTTGTCTTTGTCTTTTTAATGCTGACCTTCATATCATATCTACTACAACAGTTATTCAATTTGGTCAGGGAATCTTGCAGACTTGTACTAGATTTATTTAGAAGTATAACATCGTCTGCATAAAGCAAAGGGCTGACATTAACATCTCCAATTTTGATATCAGGTTTAATACCACTTTCCTTCATAATGTGATCCATATGGTTAATGAATAACAGAGGGATATAATGTACATTCTTGTCTGACACCAGATTTAATATTAAATCATTTTCCTGTACTTCTTTTAATTCTAATTGGTGACTTACAACTCAAGTAAAGACTAATTATTCCTTGATATAATGCCTCATTGACACCATATAACTGTAGCATTTTAAATAGCTTCCCTCTTGGCACCCTGTCATATGCCTTTTTCAGATCCACAAAACTTAAATACCAATCTTTGTTATATTCCAATGATTTCTCAACTATCTGTCATAACTATATGTTGGGTTCGAGGCTAGGTGTCGCACTGATATGATCGTTGGCTTTTGAGAGCTGCTGAAAAGATTAGTAGTATTTTGTGTTATAATTGGCAATTTTACGAATTTTAGAATTTTATGTAGTATTGTTTGCGTTTGTTTCTTGGTGTATCTGTGCAATTTTTGTGTTTTCTGTGTTATTTTAATTATTATTTTTAAGATAAGATAGCGTACATATGGCACCGATAAAAAAAAAAAATGGCGCCAGGTCGCCATGTTTATTTAAGAGTTATGATGTAAACGAATTTATGCAATGTGCTGTCTGTGAGATGTATGCTTTGTGAAGAGCGGTGGGAGTCTGGTTAAATAATGATAGTGGAGTTAATATGTGCAGAAAGTGTAAGGAGAATGAGGATCTCAAGCGTGTTTCGGGTGGCAGAGTGATATCGTTAACGATAGTCAGAATGTAGAAAATGGCTGTGTGATAGCGAATTGTGTGGTAGTGCCAGATAGGTGTGAGAGCGTCGTTGAAAGTGTAAATGAGGGTAGAAATACAGAACGAATGGATTTGATTGATAATGAAAATGGTAAGATAAATGCTAGTTGTGAAATCGCACGTTTGAATGGAACGATACACAGAGCAAAAAGGCAACTGGAGCGTATGGAAAAATGTGTGATGAACGTACTGACTAATAAACGGCGAAAGTCTGTGACGACAAATAATAGAATGTTCGTAAACGTCAATAAAATGAAGGAATGAGTGCTGTATGGGGATTCGCTATTAAGAGGTGTGATAGTTGAGAGTTCGATGAAATCGTCAAATTCTCAACTATCAACGAAAGCCGGGTGCGAACATAAAGGACGTCAGTGAATCTATTTGGGTGCAAAAACAGAGGGTGAAAGAGATGATAATCGTTGTAGGAACAAATGATTTGAAAGAAGACAAAATGGAAATGATAGAGGATGTGAGGGAATTACTTGAGGTAGCAAAAGAGAAGAGTGAGAGAGTTCGGTTGGTGAGTATTTTACCGTGGTATGACAGTGTAGTGTTTAGAAGGAGGGCCAAAATTGCCAATGACTTTATGCGTGGGTTATGCATGGAGAGTGGTGTGGAATTTGTGGATGTGTGGAGTGAGTTCGATGGGCGAAAGGATTTATATAAGATGGATGGGTTACATTTGAATGGAGTTGGTGTACGGAGACTTGCAAAAATGTGTTGATGAATGATGTGGAAGTGGATGTACAGACTCAGGGAAACTAGATTTATTAAGGGGGGGGGAGTAGATATGCAGACTATAGGAGGCAGTTGAGTGTATGAATGAGTATAATATGCCCGAGCGAGTACGAAGGACAACAAATGAGAATGGGATAGTTAGTATAAGGCATCAAAGTAGGGGTGGGACTAATGGGCTTCTGCAATTCATGTACACTAATGCCAGGAGTATTAGGAACAAGAAGGAAGAATTTTTGGCCTTGGTTGGAACTTCCAGGCCACAGGTTGTTGGTATTAGTGAAACATAGCTGACAGAAGATGATAAAGCTAGTGGGATTGAATGCGACGGGTATAGCGTGTTCAGGAGTGACAGGGTGAATAAAAAGGGGAGAGGAGTATTATTGATGATAGCTGACGAGTTGCAGCCAAGGAGTATAGAAGATGAACTGCAGGATAGAGAAAAGAGCACATTTGAGGCTGTTTGGTATGGGATAAAATCTAGCAGAACAAAATATACAATTGGGTGCTGCTATAGACCAGGTGATGGAATAGAAGGTGGGGATAGTATGCATAGGCAAATAGAAGAAATGAGTGAAAGGAGGATAATTATTTTGGGTGATTTCAATTATGGTAACATTGACTGGAAAGAGGAGAGGGCACATGGGAGGAAGAAATTGGATTTTATGCAGTTATTAAGGGACAGCTATCTGTGGCAGCATGTAGTGGAAAATACCAGGGGGCAGAGAGTGCTTGACCTACTAATTGCAACTGAGAATGTGGCTGTAACGAACATGTAACGAACTTGGCTCAGTGCCATGTAAAACTGCAAGGGCTGGATGTTGATAGTGCATGGGAGGTGGTTAAGAAGTGTTTGCAGGAGGCAATGGTTGACTGTATACCAAGAGTCCAAATAATAAATCAAGTAGGGGTTAAATGGATGAATAACACTATTAAGCTTGAGCTGCAAAAAAAGAAACAATTGTGGAGGGAATTTAAGGAGAAAGGTGACCAGCAGGCGCAGGAACAGTATAAAGCTCAGGCCAGGATGGTAAAAAGGGTGGTAAGAAAAGCAAAAGAGGATTACGAAAGAAAATTGGCCATGCAGGCTAAAGAGAATCCCAAACAGTTTTTTCAATATGTTGCAAGTAAAAGGAAAAATGTTCATGGCAGAATGATCTTAAAAAATGCTGAGGGTAGGGAGGTAACCGAATCAGTTGATATAGTGGAATTACTGAGTGAGCACTTTGCAAGAGTATATCATCCAGGTGGTGACATT
Organism: Typopeltis vanoorti; assembly: GCF_054136105.1. Taxonomy (NCBI): domain Eukaryota; kingdom Metazoa; phylum Arthropoda; class Arachnida; order Uropygi; family Thelyphonidae; genus Typopeltis; species Typopeltis vanoorti. Next base: position 101,067,124 of record NC_143559.1, on the reverse strand, counting down.
GCAGGAATGGAAGAACCAACAGCTTATACTGGAATTGTGATGAATGAAGTAGAGGTAACTAGTCTATTACAGAACCTCAATGTCAATACATCTGTGGGATTGGATGGTATACCAGCTCGTGTGGTACGTGAAGCAGCTGAAGAATTGTCAGTGCCCTTGACCAATTTGTTTAATTTGAGCCTCGGTCTGGGTCAGTCCCAAGGGGATGGAAAGAGGGGAAAATAGTTCCGCTGCATAAAGGTGGTTCCAAGGCTTCTGTTGAAAATTACTGGCCAATCAGCGTAACAGGAATCATTATCAAGGTCTTGGAGAAAATAGTCAAGAGGAAAATACAAGATTGGATAGAAGAAAATGGGATACTCTATCGGGGACAGCATGGTTTTGTGAAGGGTAGGTCATGCCTCAGTAACTTGCTCATGTATTATAACACAGTGACGGCTGAACTGGATAAGGGTAATGGGTTTACTGTGATTCTACTGGACCTTGCTAAGGCCTTTGACAGGATACCACATTGAATTCTAATCAGTAAATTGCAGCATATGGGGATGGACATAGGGTTGGTGAGATGGATAGGAGGGCGGTTGACGGAGAGATATCAGAGAGTGGTTTACTCAGGAGTAGAGTCCACAAGACGGCCTGTGACTAGTGGTGTGCCACAAGGATCTGTTCTTGACCACTGCTGTTTAATTTGTTCATTAATGATATAGGAAAGGATCTGAGAGAAACAGTTCATTTGTTTGCAGATGATGCAAAGTTGGGTAGGGCAATAGTGAATGCAGATGATGTCAAAATTTTGCAAGAAGATTTGGATAGATTGGAGGTCTGGGCTAAGGAGAATGGATGTCAATTTAAATGTAGCAAAATGTAAGGTTATACATTTTGGGGTGAAAAGATTAGCAGCAGATTACTACATCGGTGGAACTATACTCCAGGAAATTGATGAGGCACGAGATTTAGGAGTGTTGGTGGATAAGGAGTTGAAGTTTAGGGGGCACATTGCAAAAGTGGCCAAATCAGCTCATCAAATCACTTGGTTGCTGAAGAATATGTTGACAAGTAGGTTATAGTTCCTCTGTATCGAGCCTTGATAAGACCCCATCTCGACTACTGTGCCCAGATTTGGTCACCTAGGTTTCTTCTTGATGGGGAGGAGGTTGAGAGGATCCAGAGGCGAGTGACCAAGATGATAGCAGGTCTGTGGAATGAACCTTATGAGAACAGGTTGAGGATTTGTGGGTTGCAAAAATTGGTTGATAGGCGGAGGAGGGGAGATATGATTGAGACATTCAAATTACTGAAGGGTTTCTATAAAATTAATTCAGAAGATATTTTTGAGAAAAGGGCTGGTTGTGGGAGGACTAGGTTCCATGGAAACTGGGGATATCCATGGAAACTGGGCAAAAGTGTGGTTAGTAAAGGTGTTAGAGTTGGGTTCTTTTCTTTTAGAGTGGTGAATGAGTGGAATGGGCTGCCAAAGTCTGTGGTGGATGCTGTGACAGTGAATGAGTTTAAGGCAAGGTATGATAGATATGATAGATACTGTATGAATGTTGAATAGTTGTGATGAATATGATTTGGGCCTCACTCGATGAGTCTAATGACTCCCTGGAGTTGCCCGTAATAATAATAATAATAAAGTGAAAATCTGATCCTGACAACCTCTATTTGGCCTGAATCCAGTTTGTTCTTCCAAGCTTCTCTTCTCAACCGTTTCTCAAGTATACTTGCATGAATCTTACCAGGAACAATCAGAAGAGAAATACTTCTGTAATTCTCACATTCAGTTTTATTTCCCTTTATATATATGGGTACTATGAGAGGTTTACTCCAATCATCTGGAATTTGTCCATCCGTCAGGCCTTCTGAACTATGCAGTGCAGCCACTGTAAGACTTTTATACCTCCATACTTGAGCATTTCTGGTCGAATATCTACTCCTGCTGCCTTTCCACATTTCGGGCTTTTGATGGCTTTTTCTACTTCAAGTTTGGATATGTATTCCTGACTGCATGCCTTGTCAGTGTTTTTTGCCACTGTGCTTTCATCGCTGCTTGTTTCATTTAGAAATTTTTCGAAATAATTACTCCAGACTTGAAGCCTATCTTTTTCTTCCTGTTTTCATGTCACCTTTATCATCTCTAATTCCTTTTACAGACTCTTTCCTCCATTTCTGAAGTTATTCGACAACCTCCAGAATATCTTGCCACCTTCTTGATATTTATTTTCTATGTTCTTACCAAAATCTTCCCGTGACTTTTGTTTAGCTAGTTTTACACAGCTTTTAGCTTTCTTACATTTGTCTCTGTATTCTCTAAGAGCACAAGCTGACTTATTGCCAGGAACTTTTGATATGCGTTCTTCTTTTCTTTCACTGCTTCTTTAACTTCCTGTGTCCACCATGGAGTTCCGATTTTTCTACCCTTACAAACAACCTCACCACATGCCTCTCTTGTTGAATCATTCAGTGTTTTCTTCAGAGCTTGCCACTGAATCTCCAAGGTTTGGTTCTTGCTCTCAAACTCTTTCATTGTTTCTTCAATCTTGTTTGTGTATTTTAGTCTGCAGTTCACATCTGAGAGAAATGTTGAACTTTTATTCACTTTAAAACTTTCTTCGTGTTCTTCTTTTCAATGAAATATAAAATTCAGATATGAAATTCAATTTTATCCTGCTCAAGACTAAATGGTGATCACTTCCAATTTCAAATTCTCTATACAGTTTAGTGTCCTGTACCAGTGTGAGAATATCACTATGAACAATAACATAGTCAATGAGACTTTTCATATTCCTTGCTTCTTCTCTCCATGTGAATTTGTGTACATTTTTTGTTGGAACATTGTGTTAGTAATAACCAGTCAATGTCTTGAGCTGAAATCCAATAGGTATTTGCCATTATGATTAGCTTTGCTCTTTTCTCTAAATTCTTCCAAAATATTTTTGTATGTCTGACAATCATATCCTACTCTGCTATTTAGATCTCCAACAAGGACCAACGTTTCCTTTTTTTGTTGTATCAGTTGCTTTCTCTAAAGCCTCAAAAAAATACTTCCACTTCTACCTTAGTAGAACCTTCTGTGGGAGACCATAGGCACAAATAAGTCTGTTGTCCAGTTCCCCATTCTGATATTTGCCCACATCACTCTACTTGAGACTGCCTGCCATTCAAGAAGACTAACCTCGTATTTACTGTTGAATACTATTGCTACTGCTTCTTTTCCTTGTTTGTCAATGCCTGAATATATCATTTTATATTTATTGCTCAGAAAAATCTCACCGGTTTTTGCCTTTTTTGTTTCATTCACCCCTATTATGTTGATATGGTGCTTATTCAGTTCCTCAGCTAGCTCCATTTCTTTGCCATTCAGGCTTCTTATGTTGATAGAACCGATCTTGAACTCTTGTGATATTGAGTTGGGGTGGGTTTTAGGATTTGTTCTAGTAGCTGACTTTTCGCTGTTTCTCTCTGGTTCCCTGGAAAAAACACTGGGGGCCTTGTTTAACTGGGTGACATCTGAGCCAGCACGAAATTCTGTCATGTTGTACCATCATTTTTTGTTTTGTTTTAAGTCAATAAGAATACAATTTGTTTGGCTAAATCCCAAATTGCCAGCCCATCCTTGTTCGTTCAGTATCCAGGTAGATCTAACAGGGTGCACCATGAGAAGGTGATGATTGAATATTAGGTCAGAAGTGCTGATCGGTTCTCCGCATTCCTTTAAAGGCTATGTTGATGTCTCATCTCAGTTATATAGCTTTGATCCTTAAGCATCCGCAATTACAATACCTATTACAAAACTTGTTACACAGCATATTCTTTGTAAAAATATGGCAACATTCTTCTAGTTTTCATTAATTAAATTTAAGTAAAAGTATTTCTTTTATATATGTATATATATATGGCAAAATTCATGCTCAGAAAGATGAATGGATATCCCCATTTGCAAGGTGCATCGAACCATGTAACAAATTGTGTTTGTAGCATGCATTAATAGGAGGAATATGATGCTTCTCAGCCAGTATGATTGTGTCCAGGTGAAATCACTGTGAGAAGGGAACTGATAGAGTTTGAGAGAGGCATTGTGATAGGATGTCATGTTGCAGGCCTATCTATTCAGCAAATTGTTAACAAATTCAGCCATCCCAATCAGTGATACCATACTGAAATGGGAGTGCAAGTGCTGCCCACAGTGGACTACTCACCTCACTCATCCAACGAGACTGTAGGGTACTATGAAAGATAATATGTAAAAACTGCTGTTTGTTGGCTGACATATTGAATGCAGAGTTCTGGGCATCGGCTGGAACACAAATCTGTTAAAAAACATTCAAAACTGAAGCTCACAACATGGGGTTCCATGGTAGGACTGCAACGCGATCTCCACATTACCCAAACCAGCGTGCAGCGTCATCTTCAGTTGTGCAAAGAGCATGTACGGTGGGATGTGGAAGCTTGGAATGCTGTGAAATGAAGCGATGAATCATACTGTACCCTCTGTTGAACAGATGGAGAACTCCAGTAAGAGAATTTCTCTTACTGGAGTGCATAACCCAACTATGAAATCCAGAGGTGGCAGTGTGATGGTATGGTTCTGTTTTTCCTGGTTTTTTCCTTGGACCTCTATTTGTGGTGACATGAACATTCAACTCCTAGAGGTGTCTGAACATTCTGGACAATGTAATGCTTCTTACTTTGTGGCATTTCTATGGAACTGATTATTGGCTTTTTGAGGAAGATAATGTGCTGTGTTATAAGGCTTCTTCTCTAACTTCATGGTTTATGGACATGACCATCATCATACTTGACTGGTCTCGACAAAGCCCTCACCTGAATCCTATTGAACATCTTCAGCATTGGGTGAGGACAAGTGACGTCCACCCCACAGCATTCCAGGTCCTCATTATATGCCTACAAGAAGAATGGTCTAAAATTCCCATTGATTGCTAATATGCATGTTTATAAATTCTGTAGTAATCCCATAGGATTGCTGCAGCAAAAGGAGGTCCTGCATCTCATTAAAGTGGGTGTCATTGCTGTTTGTTCTTCACACTATAGTGCCTGTTGACTTCTTTTCAAGCAGCGTATTCTCTAACACACTTCTTAAATATTGTTAGACAGTGTTATTAGAATATTAGTGAAAGATGGGGATGCAGTTGTACTGTCATTGTATTTGTCATTTACTGTTCATTGAACATCTTGAGCACCCAATGCTCAAGATGTTCAATAGAATTCAGGTGAGGGCTCTGTGGAGACCAGTCAAGTGTGGTGATGGTCATGCATGTTTTTATATCGCTGTAAACCATTAATTTTGCTCATATTAGTTTGCATCTGGAAAGTTTTTATGAACATGCAGCCTCATTGGACAGTGGTATGCATATATATTTGTATCTGTGTAAATTGAACACATACCCCCACGGCATGTAACTACATAAAGGATGTTATTTATCCATTTAGAGTTTATAGTCAGATTAAATTTTCCTAAATGCATATGAGAATATAACTTTTGGCATGTGAGTTTCTTGGTTTGCCCTCCTTAAAAGACATGAACTCAGTCCATGAGCCCTTATATTTACTGTTCAGCAGTGTATGTGTGTCTAACCTGTAGCAATCATCTAAAGTCTGAGAGATATGCACCTATTGAGAGTTAATTTATGGAAAAATATAACTGTCCGACATTAGATAATTGTTATGGGTTACACAGAGGGTTTTTGTCCCCTTAGGTTTCTGCCTGGTCTCTGATGAGAACCAAACAGTTCCAAACAGCTGTCAGACCAGTAAAACCTAAATGCACTAATAAAAAGTAACTATATGGACTCGTGGACTGAGTTCATTCCTTTTTAACACTGTAAACCAAGGCAAAATAAAACCTATGCCAAAGGTTATATTCTCATAAGCTCTCAGGAATATTTTAATTTGACTATAAATTCTACATGGATATTTCCTTTACAACTTACTTTTTAAGAATGAGGCCTTTGGCGCTTTATTTTAGTAATATACTTTATTTTTTATAGGAACATTCAGCAGTTTTCCTTCATATTTTTTGCATAATGATATCAACGAAAAACTTCTAGTGACATGCTTAAAATTAGTGGTTGATGAAGATTATGATATTCGTATTCTTTTCAGGTATTTATTGATACATTTTCAAATTATTGATGATATTTTAAACTGATATATATATTCATAATAATTTGATTAACATAGACCGCATTGTTCATCATTGATTCTAAAGATAGCATTTCTGTAATTTTGCACATTTCTTTTTAATGTTTTTGGAAGAAATTTTTTTTGAGAATTAATGATTAATAAATGTACCATGCGTGATGTTTATGTTACTACTTATTTAGTCTTTCAGGTTAAACCATGCATATATTTATGCATAATTTAACTCAATGACACTATTTGTGTTGTTATTCAAATTCTTTTCATTTCACTTAATGGAAGTTATAGAAAATATAGAAATTACTGGAAGTTTGAGAGTTGGTGGTGGTGGTGGGGGGGTCAAAATCAGTGCTTCACATAGTATCGAGGCTTGAATTTTGCATATCCTGGTGCCTACACTTGATATGAGGAAGTGAATATTTTATAACCATTACCTAGCTATACATCATTGTATTTGTTGATGGCTTTGATATGTGGGATATAGAACAGTCCACTAGATGTTGTTCACTATGGATCTTCATTTCCTTTTTTGATAACTGACGTTTCTCACTTTTTATAGCTTTTTTTAATCTTTTGACAAGATTGTATAGTGAACGAGTAAGATAATTTATTCATTGAAGTGTACTCTCTGATGATGGTTAAGTGTTATCCGAGCAGAGATATCTGATGCTACTTGTAATCTTTAATTTTGGAATTGAGAGGTCATTTAGTCTTTCAGACATTTGATATTTCCGATTACTAAGGAATCTTGCTTATGAAAAATATTGAGCATTAGTGGCAATGAGGAATGGCAAATACTATGCAGGAATCAGTATTTGGCACTAGAGTAGACACATAGTGGATGGTGCAGTTCATTAGAATTGGATTTGCTTCTCTTTCTAACTTCATAGTTCTGGTTCCAACTCTTAGAATTTTTTTTTCTTCATTTTTTCTTTTGCTGTTTCTTGGAATAGATGCCATTATCTTGTAAAGATTAAAATCTGCAGATCTTCAAATATAGTACGGACAAATTTCGTATTTCATATTTTTTTCCTCGAGAAGAAAGTAGAAATTTCCATTACCACAAAATAAAAAATAAATAGAATAATAAAATAAATAATGTGAATGGTTCCAGAAAGTTTTCTACATGTCTCTCATTTCTTATATTATGATTCATCGATCGTTTCATCGTCTGTGTTATATATCCATATTATCATACTGGAAGTATTATTATATAATGTAAAAGGAAAAATGACTTTGGAAGGATAACCTTAGTGGATGCTGATGGTTGGTATTGAGGTGACCGATTCAGATGTAATAGTAGAGTTACTGAGTGATCACTTTTCAAAAGTCTATCACCCAAGTGAGGATATCTCTGTACATGTAGCAATAACTAATGTGAGAATTGAACTTAATAAATCAGAGGTACTTAGTATATTGCAGAATTTAAATGCAAACACTGCTGTAGGTTTAGATGGAATATCAGCTTGGGTGTTGTGTGAATGTGCAAAGGAATTGTCAACGCCTCTTACTTGGTTATTTATCTTAAGTTTGAACTCTGGTATGGTCCCTAGGGAGTGGAAGGAAGGCAAAGTGATTTGTTTGCATAAAGGTGGCTCTAAGACTGCAGTAGTTAAATTACAGACCCATCACCATCTCGGGAGTAGTAAAAGTATTGGAAAAGTTGGTTAAGAACAGAATTCAAGAATGGGTGGATCAGAATATGATACTCTATAGGGGTCAACATGGTTTTGTTAAAGGTCGATCCTGCCTTAGCATTTTATTAACTTTATTAACTCGATCCTCATTGTGATGAGGGGAATCATAATATATGGGCGTTTTCAGTTGAAGGCAAGTTAGCCGATCTCATACGGTGGTAGCAGGGTTTTTTCCTCCCGGAAACTCGGGTTTTTCATCCCTCGTACAGACAAATCATCCTTCAGAACACACGCAATTTACAGACAAAAAATACTATTATTGGTGATGATCGGCGATAGACAGCGTTGATGGTAGTCGTGTTGTAGTTGAAGAATTAAGTAGTAGTGGAGAGGATGAGATGTATTTAGCGAAGTAGAGTAGTGTGCCCTCCCACGATGAGTCCTTGGACTCCCTCGAGGTGTCACATAATAATAATAATAATTTATAATAGAATGACATTTGAGACAAGGGAAATGGCTACACAGTGATACTTCTGGATTTTGCTAAGGCTTTTGACAGGATACCCCATGGAATACTGTTGCACAAATTAGAGTAGATGGGGATGGATACTAAACTGGTGATATGGATAAGAGAATGGCTCATGGAGAGATACCAGAAAGTAGTGTATGGAGGAGCAAAGTCCAGGATGAGGCAGGTGACCAGTGGTGTCCCTCAGGGCTCTGTGCTTGGGCTGTTATTGTTTAATTTGTACATAAATGATATAGGAAATGGCTTGAAGGGAGATATTCAGTTGTTTTCTGATGATGCAAAGTTGGGTAGCACAACAAAAAATCAAGCTAATGTTGAGAGTTTGCAGGGGGATTTAAATAAGCCGGCAAAATGGGCAAAAGGTAATGAATGTCAGTTCAATGTGGAAAAGTGTAAAGTTATGCATTTTGGGATTAAAAGATTACCATCTGTGTACCACATTGATGGAACTGTACTCCAAGAGATTGATGAGGCTAGGGACTTGGGGGGTGTTAGTGGATAGGGAGATGAAGTTCAGAGGGCACATTGCTAAGATGTCCAAGATTGCACATAGGATTACTTGGAAGAACACAGTAATATCCAGAGATAAAGAGGTTATTATATCCCTATATAAGATGTTGATACTTCTACATTTGGATTACTGTGCCCAAGTCTGGTCATCTGAATTCCTTGGAGATGAGGAGGTTGTGGAGAGGGTTCAGAGGAGAGCGACTAAGTTGGTGAGTGATGGAAAAAATGTGTTCCCTACATTGATAGATTGAGAGCTTTTGGATTGCAGAGTTTGGTTGATAGGTGATGAAGAGGGATTATGATAGTAATATTTAAATTACTAAAAGGTTTTTATAAGATTGATGCAGGGGAAATATTTCAGCTGTGTGATGGTGATGGAAGAACAAGAGGTCATCCTTTGAAATTTAGGAAAAGTGTGGTTAACAAGGGTGTATATACAGAACTAGATTTTTTGCTTGGAGGGTGTTGAATGAGTGGAATGCATTGGCTGACTCAGTTGTGAGTTCTTCGTCCGTAAATGAATTCAAGAAGAGGTATGATGGATATTGTTTTGATAGTTTGGGTCTCCCACAATGAGTCTACTGACTCCATGGAGATACCCATAATAATAATATATCAGAATTTCTTATTGTTATATTTTTTGCTTGGTTTTACATTTAAAACCACATAAAAAATAATGTGAGAATAGTGCTGTAACAGTGCTTTGCAGTTCTATAAAACAAATGTTTTACAGTTCTATTTCTCATACTTTTAGGCTTACACGGTGATCAGAATACACATTGGAAATTTATGCAGACAACTACCGTGTTTGAACAAAACTTTAGTTTAATATAAACCAAAATCAACACTCTACGTTTCGATCTTTATATCAAGATCAACTTCTGGAGCATATACACTATATACAGAGAAAAAACCTACACTACAATCTACATGGTTTGCTAAAGTTACTGACCAACTGTTACAACAATTATTGGCCTGACCTATGATGGAAAAAAAAAAAAAAAAACCTTGACTACATCAATGCTATAGTCCTATTATTATTATTATTATTATTATTATTATTATTATTATTATCTATTGGTTACAAATTACATTGAGCTGGAGAGCAACATGTTTATCTGCCCTATATATATAAAATGATAAGCCTTTTTATGTTACGTTTGTATGTCACATTTTGAAACTCAGGGACTATCCTGATTGTTGAGTCTTCAAAATTTGAGTCATCAGAATTCAAAGAGAACTGGCCTACCAGTCTGTAACACGGAGGGTTGGGCGCTGTAGGTATGAGGAGGGTGCAGCCCTCCCCTAGTATATATATATATATATTAAAAACATGATTATAAATATAAATTTCAACCAGTTGGTATGGAATAGTTTCCAATACTAGCTGAAGGTTGCTTCAAGTCCTAAAGTATGCTAGATACTAAATATTAAGTAGGCTGAATATGTGCCATCTAGATTCTTGGAATTTTCATGCCACCATTCTTGTTGATATTTGGGCGGTTAATCAGAATTTTGCAGGCTTCTTTAAATTTTCTTTCATACCAGGTTTTTGTATAGTGTAAAGAGCGGGTACTTTTCCAATCAATTTGGTGTAAGGTGTTGAGAGTGTGATCTGAGAGGCCTGCTTCACCAAAATTGTTATATTTAATGTGTCTTTTGTGTTCATTTTTATGTATAGGGATGGTACGTCCAGTTTCACCCACATAAGTTAAGTTACAGGTGCAGTAGATGCAATAAACTCCAGGATGTGCCAATTGGAGGAGAGGATCCTTATAAGAGTTGAATATCTTTTTTAATTTTGTAGGTGGTTTAAAGGTGGCATTGAGATTATAATGGTGTAGGATTCTGTTGATTTTTTCTGATAACCCTTTAATGTATGGGATGGCTATGGGTTTACTGTAATCTAAATTCTTTTTTTTTGATGAAGTTTTATGAAGGACTTTATTAATAGTATTTTTGTTGTAGCCATTATTTATAAATGTATTGCTAATAATTTTTGATTCTTGTTTAAGAGCTTGCTGATTAGAAGCAAATTGTTGTAGCTCTGTTTTTAAGGGTGTGAATGATTCCATATTTTTGTAATGGGTGGTGGTATGATTTAGCATGTATGTATTGGCAAGTATGTGTTGGTTTGTGGTAGACCGTGAAGGATAGCTTGGCTGAAGGAAGATGTGACCAGTGTATCCAGGAATGGGTGTGAGTTCTGATTCGATAGTAAATTGTATGCGTTCATGTTGTTTGTTCAGGTGGCTAAGGAATGTGTCTAATGTTTGTCGCCCGTTTGACCAGATAACGAAAACATCGTCAACATATCTAAGCCACACTGTAGGTTTTAGAGTGAAGAAATCAAGAGCACTTGCTCAAAGGCTTCCGTATAAAAGTTAACAATTGGGGGGGGGGTAGTGGTGAGCCCATGGCCATACCTTCTTTTTGTAGGTAAAATTTATTTTTCCACACGAAGTAGCCAGAGCGTAGTACGTGAATAAAGGGGATCGTAATGTCAGGCAGAAATTTGTTCTGTAGGAGAAGAATTGTGTCATTGATTGGGACATTTGTGAAAAGGGCAGAAAAGTCAAAACTATCTAATAGATCATCTTTTCCGAGTGTTATGTTTTTAATTTTGTTTATAAAGTGTTGTGTGTTCTTTATATAGGAGGGGGAATGACCTACCAACTCCTTGATGCTTCTCTGGTAAACAGCTCTAACAGTGAACAACAAACAAGTGAGACAAGGAGCGACCAACCACTGCCAAGCAAAAGTCATGTGATCAACTTATCTAGTTACACCTTAAATAACGGCCAACTTGCACTACTGCATGAAGGCCTTAACTTTGCAATAGCACTGAAAATTGTGAATAAATTGGATTCTATATACCACATAGAAAGAGGCATCAGGTCCCTTCCTACATAGCCGATAAAATTCAATTAGAAACCAGCAATGTTCTGAATAATAAGAAAACTTTACACAGCAATCTTACAAAAACAGAACTGGCAGCAATCAAGTCATTGAAAGCTAATCAAGAGATAATCATAAAATAATGGGATAAAGGTAATGCCACTGTCGTCCTTGACAGGTCAACATCCATCCATCAGATGAATTAACTAGTCGCCGATAACAGCACCTATCAGCTTGTAAACTATAACCCAACTAACAGAATAAAGTAAAAAAACGGAGAAACTACTAAATCCGTCACTTTTTGGCTGTCAGACACGGTTAAAAAACTTATACCTCGTTATACCCGTTCTCCCAGAATATGTGGTGTTCCTAAAGTACACAAACAAAATGTGCCGCTTCGACCGATAGTTGAAGGAATAGATAGCCCTAATTGTCACTTAGCCAAGAAATTAGCGTCAACACTCAAGGAGTTGGTAGGTCATCGTCCTCCTATATAAAGGACACACAACACTTTATAAACAAAATTAAAAACATAACACTCGGAAAAGATGATCTATTAGTCAGTTTCTACTTTTCTGCCCTTTTCACAAATGTCCAAATCAATGACACAATTCTTCTCCTACAGAACAAATTTCTGCCCGACATTACGATCCCCTTTATCCACGTACTACACTCCGATTACTTCGTGTGGCAAAATAAATTTTACCTACAAAAAGACGGTATGGCCATGGGCTCACCACTATCCCCCCCCCCCTAATTGTTAACTTTTATATGGAAGCCTTTGAGCAAAGCGCTCTTGATTCCTTCACTGTAAAACCTACAGTGTGGCTTAGATACATTGACGATGTTTTCGTTATCTGGCCACATGGGTGACAAACATTAGACACATTCCTTAGCCACCTGAACAAATAACATGAACGCATAGAATTTACTAGTAAAGTTGAAAATCAGATCTCACTCCTGTTTCTGGATACACTGGTCATACGTATTCCTTCAGGCAATCTATCCTTCACGATCTACTGCAAACTGACACATACTGACCAATACATATATGCTAAATCATACCATCATCCATCACAAAAATATGGAATCATTCACACCCTTAAAAACAGAGCTACAACAATTTGCTCTAATCAGAAAGCTCTTAAACAAGAATCAAAAATTATTAGCAACACATTTATAAATAATGGCTACAACAAAAATACTATTAATAAAGTCCTTCATAAAACTTCATCAAAAAAAAAGAATTTAGATTACAGTAAAACCATAGCCATCCCATACATTAAAGGGTTATCAGAAAAAATCAACAGAATCCTACACCATTATAATCTCAATGTGCCACCTTTAAACCACCTACAAAATTAAAAAATATATTCAACTCCTCTGAGGATCCTCTCCTCCCATTGGCACGTCCTGGAGTTTATTGCATCTACTGCACCTGTGACTTACCTTATATTGGTGAAACTGGAGGTACAATCCCTGTTTGTAAAAAAAGAACACAAAAGACACATTAAATATAACAATTTTGGTGAAGCAGGCCTCTCAGATCACACTCTCAACACCTTACACCAAATTGATTGGAAAAGTACCCGCCCTTTACACTATGCAAAAACCTGGTATGAAAGAAAATTTAAAGAAGCCTGCGAAATTCTGATTAACCACCCAAATATCAACAATAATGGTGGCGTGAAAATTCCAAGAATCTTGATGGCACATATTCAGCCTACTTAATATTTAGTATCTAGCATACTTTAGGACTTGAAGCAACCTTCAGCTAGTATTGGAAACTATTCCATACCAACTGATTGAAATTTATATGTATAATCGTGTTTTTAATATGTATATATAAACATGTTGCTCCCCAGCCCAACGTAATTTTGTAACCAATAGATAATAATAGGACTCTAGCATTGATGTAGTCAAGGTTTTTTTTTTTTTTTCCACACAGAGGTCAGGTCCGTAATTGTTGTAACGGTTGGTCAGTAACTTTAGCAAACCATGTAGATTGTAGTGCAGCTTGTTTCTTTGTATATAGTGTATATGCTCCAGAAGATGATCTTGATATAAAGATCGAAATGTTGAGTGTTGATTTTGGTTTATATTAAAGTAAAGTTTTACTCAAACACAGTAGTTGTCTCCATAATTTTCCAAAATGTATTCTATTTCTTATACATTACAGTTCTGTTCAAAAAATGCAGTATTATTAAAAATAAGTGTAAAACAATGTTTTGCAGTTCTATTTAGTAATGCTGTTATTTTTTGAAAACTTGTCAATTTTATTATTATTTTCCTTTTCTTTTTCATTGTAAATATTTACATCCTAAGTAAAAATAAAAATTAACATGTACTGTTATATTGTTCTTTATGACTTTTCCATCTTATTGGTTGTGCACACTTTGAATGCTATGTTTGTTTTAGTTGTTTTATTTATTTATCCAAAGGTCATTGCAGTTTTTTTAAAAATCAGTATACAGCTCTTTGTATGTTTTTTCTGTTTATTTCTCTGTTGCATATAAACAACTTGGTTACTTACAAAGCAGTAAGCAGATGATCACGATCATCTGCTTATAGTTTTCTCTCTTACTTCTCTGTGTGTGTTATTCTGAATATCATTTTACTTCATTCCTCTTACAAGGTTAATAAAGTTACTGTTAATATCTACCTATAACTTCATGTTTGAAAATCTTGAATAATTTGAGATGATCTCCTTTCTGCATGGGTTACTAATCCTATCTTGGGTACAAATGGAACTGAATTGTTGTTTCTTGCCTTCAATTAAAATACAGAAATATTTTATATTCCCAAGTTTTCTGAGGCTGTTTGCTTGACTGTATAATTCTCATATTCAGTTTGATTTCCCTTTTTATAGACCGGAAGATGAAATTAAAAGAAGGCTAGTCATTAGTCATGGAGCTTTCATATGAATTGATGGGTAGTATTCAATGAGAGCTTCATCCTAGATAAGACCCTCTGAATAAGCTTTCTGAATTATAATGAAGCTGATATAAATTTTTATACATTATATTTTAGCATTTCTAAATTTTAGAAATATCTAAAAATGAAAACTTCTCTAATAATAAACTATTAAGGAAATAAACAATAAAATTATTCAAATTAAGTGGATATTGAATCCAACATTATTTCAAAGCCAAATAGAGAAACCACAAGAATTTCGTGTCAAATATAAAAACTATAAAAGAATTGGTGTATCCAAGCATAAGCAAACCTTTCATGACAGGGACAACTTGTAGTAAAGGTGCAGGCTCTGATGCAGACTATCCTTATATTTCCCATAATGTAAACACATCTCCTAGCAGACATGTATGATGTTATACATTATGGTGGGGGGGGGGTCACTACCCAGACCGGGTTAGATCTTTGCTGAGGTCTCGTCAGTGGGAGCCAGACCCAGATGTAAATACTCAGGTTGAAGTGATGCAAAACTTATACTACTCTTTTTTTCAGTAATTCTTGGTGCCTTTTGTGATGTGACACCTTTTTTTGGCAACTCGTCTGGTAAAGGATGAGTCATGCATCACTTCAACTTGAGTATTTACAACTGGGTCTGGCTCCCACTGACGAGACCTCAACAAAGGGCGAAACCGTTCTGGGTGGTGACCCCACCCATAATGTATAACGTCACACATCAGCTAGGTGATGTGTTTTACATTATGGGAAATACTAAGGATAGTGATCAGAGCTTACTCTGCCTTTAGAGCTTACTCCACCTTAAGGATAATGTTTAAAGCTTACTCCACCCTGAAAGGGGCAACTATGAGTTGCCCCTGTCATGAAAGGTTTGCTTATGCTTGGATCCGCTGAAACTTTTATAGTTTCTATATTCGGCATGAAACTCTTGTAGTTTCTCTATTCGGCTTTGAAATAATGTTGGGTTCAATATCCACTTAGTTTGAATAATTTTGCATCGCCGAAGTGAAGCCTTTTGGCTCTCTTTTTTCACATAAACAAGAAAATATTAACAGACACACAATGAAAGATGATTATGTAAAAAAAGATGCAGCCTTGTGTGAATTGCAGTGACTTGAAAAACATTTTCATTTGGTTCTTACAGAAAATATCTATCATATCTCTCTATCTTATGAAAATTGAAAATTTCTGTTCTTTTCCTTCTAATATTTTGATTTTGGTAATAATGATTTATTTTAAACATAAATTAATGTTTCATTTGTCTTACTGATTTTTTTTTTTTTTTGTATTTTTTGAAACAGTAAAAACATTAATCATTTGATCAAACCTCAAAATGTACAACATAGAAGCTGGACTTCTGACATGGATAATTTACTTATATCTAAACTGAAAACAGCACTACTGTTGGCAAAGAAGCAGAACAACATTAGGCTTATGGAAACAGTTCTGCTAACAGTTGGTCAGTTAGGGCAAGTGGCAGATGATGGGTTGCTTCTTATAGTTATCATCAGCCTTTTGGAGAGTCTACTTTCTCCTTATCCTTTGGTCATTGCTGTTGCTCATCAGCAGGTAAGCATACTTTGCTCTGCATATAAAATATTTTTATTGTAATAAAGAAATAAGATAATGAAAAAGTATTAATAATAATATCAAAATGCATTAATATTTTATACCAGAATTGGAGCTTTCATATGAATATTGAGTCACAGACATGTTTTATTATTGTACGGTCAACTCTGACTACAGAAAACATCATTATAATAATCTGCAGATCCTTTTCTGCAGATTGTGGATCAGACCATAAGCTAGTACTAGCAAACCTAAGAATAAAGTTAAAATCTGAAAGCACGTTTAGAGTCAAAAGGAGACTGAATAAAAAAACTACAAGACAACAATATTCTAAGAAAATATCAACTAGAACTAGATAAAAACCTGAAGGAACTACCAAAACAGAATATAAACATCGAAGAACATTGGTGCAAATTAAAGGAAATAATATTAAAATCGGCAGAAAATACAATAGGTTACACAGAAAGAGAAAGTAAAAAGGATTGTGTTAGATCCTGAATGGACGAAATTTTAAGAAACTATTCATTCAGAATCTAACATAAGAATTTGGCTAACTCAGATAATACCTGGTTAACAGCACACAGTTCTGAATTTATGTTGTATAGGAAGTTGTGTAGTAACATGTAAATCGCACTAGAAAAATCTTGTAGTTGAAAACTAAACTAAAGGATTATCGGATTAATGAATTTGTAATAAGGAAATAGTAGTATAATCTTGTCCCATTAAGCTGTCTTAAACTTAATAAGTCGCCAGAGAAGTTAAGAGTATGAGTGCAAAGGTCAAGTTACGCACGTATCGGCCGTAATGCCACAAGCTACAACGTACAAGGAAGATCACGCAAGCAGGATTCCCTAGAATACAGCACCTAACAGCAGCTAGGACTTTGAGGATCATCTTGAGGGCATGAAAACTAAGGGTCGTGTGGAAAAGAAAGGACGAAATATAAGGCAATGCGCGCGATAATGCGACACTTTTTTCTGGTTGTTCCTGACTTCACCTCGAGGATTCCTGATTAGTGGATGGAGTAGGGACGAGCAAGAGGGTCCCATAATGCTGGATAGCGGACAAGCATTCTGAGTAAGCTGAACAAGATTCCATGATGAGCAGCACACGAATCATTGGCCTACACAGAAATTGTGCCAGTCGCCGGATGTCCCACTCAAGTAGGAGCAGAGACAACACTGTATCGAGGCAGTGAGAAGTTCGAGTCTGGAAGAATGTAAAACGGATGGTGTAAGTCATAAGCCTATTGCAGAAGCAACCGATCAAAGGAGGACCCGAATAACACATGGCCATTAACAGACCTTTGGAAAAAAGATTGGGTAATGTAAAGACCTTTACTATATGTTTGAATGAGACAGAATTTAATGTTAGATTATATTAAGTGGACAATTCATAGTGGACTATAATAAGGATTTGTATTTTGAGATAGAGTAATTCTGCTGAACAAAGGAATGTCAGGAGTGAAATTTTAGCTGCATGTGACTGATATTATATGTGAATTTGTAATTTTGTAGATCATCTATACCAGAATAGTAACGGATTGTGAAATGTCTTTAAATGTAGCATTCAATAAGAGTTTGATTAAGAATAACATAGTTAGCTAGTTTTTATGTTTTATAGTTTGTGTGTGATTAGCAATTTGATCTGTGAGTGTTTTGTTAAATTAGCATTGAGTAACTAACTTAGCAAGAGATTTTGAAAAGCTTAGTATCCTATTCCAATTATAGCTGTAAAGTGTAATTTGTTCCAATAAACATGTTTTGTTGTATATGTCTGACTCATGCCTGATTTCGAGAATTCAAATTACCACTTGCAAAAAATTTAGAACCATAGCGGGAGGGAACTTAATGAAAGTGTTTGAGTAATAGATTATTGGCCACAATTGCAATTAGTACCAGTATCTATTTACTGTATATTAGAATGAATGCCAATTAACCTAGGAATATTCCCTGAATTTTGAATAAGCTCATATTATAGGACTCTGGCTGGCGCAGCAATAAAAAATAAATTTGCCAGTGTCCGAAAAGGAAGCATTCCTGGGTGGGGTTGAGTAAGGCACTCTTAAGGAAGTATATTAGTATATTATATCAGTGAAGATAGTAAAGAAAATATAAGAAAAGTAAGTAAGGTAAAATAAATAAATATAAAAGGAAGAGTGAAAGAAAGAAAGATACAAATAAATAAACAATATTTTAACAATGGCACAGATAACGAAATATAACAGTTGGATCTCGAATGAAGTAAAAAGGTTAAGTAATCAAAGGAAAAGCATGAAACTATAACAAAACTATAACAGAAATGACTATAATAGATTAACCAGAGAAATTAGAAAACTAGTTAAAAGAGACAAGAATAACTGGTTAGAAGAAAAATGCAAAATGGCAGAGAAGCTATCAAAAGAAAATAATCTCCATGGATTATATAAACAAATAGACCAAATTAGTAAGACACGGACAACAAAAATTATAATGATCAGAAACAAACAACAACAACAAAAAACAAATAGACAACTAATTGAAAGTTAAACAAAAAGAATGGGAAGAATACTTCAGAGATTTATATAATAAAAACAGCTCCCAGTATATTACTATTTCAGCCACTGAAATGAAAAAGAAAGCAGATATCTTTACCAAAGAAATAATAGCACACAGCATAGAAAAACTCAAAACTAGGAAAGCACCTTGCAATGATCAAATACACGCAGAATTCTTAAAAGCAGGAAAGGAACAACTTTTGTAACCCTTAAAAATATTATTTGAAAGGATCTACAAAAACGAAGCAGTGCCTGCTGATTGGACCAAATCAGCTATAACTCCTATATACAAAAAAGGAGATAAAACAGAATGCAATAATTACAGAGGCATTAGCCTCCTCAGGCTAATGAGGAGGCTAATGAAACATTATACATGTCCATTATACATATTCCAAGTAAGGTTTTTTATGAAAGTAAAAAACCTTACTTGGAATACTGAGGAATACTGATGGAATACTCCAAAAACGAATTAAGCCATATATAGAACTAGCACTAGGAGAAGAACAAGCAGGTTTCAGACCAGGACGAAGCACAATTGATCAACTATTCACCTTAAGACAGCTAATAGAAAAGACACTAGAGTACAACCAAAGTTGCTATATAAATTTCATAGACTTTTGTCAGGCATTTGATTCAATCCGGAATGGAACGGAATGGAGGAATTTGGAATTCCCAACAAAACAATAAGAATAATAAAGAATCTGTTCGAGAAATCTGAAAGTGCAGTACAAATGGAGGACACCTTAACCAATTGGTTCCACACAGAGAGCGGAGTAAGACCAGGATGCAATCTGTCACCCAACCTGTTCAATCTTACACTGGAAGAAGCACCCAATAAGGCCTTAAACAATGAAGACTCTGGAATCAAAATATATGGGAAAATTGTAACAAATTTAAAATTTGCAGACGACATTGCATTACTTGCAAGCACAGAAGAAAATCTGTACTTGCAAGTAATTCGACCTTTATTGAGGTCTTGTCAGTAGGAGCAAGACCCAGAGGTGGTGATACTAAGGCAGAAGCAATGGAGAAGTCATATTTACCTATACCAGTTTCCAAGGTGTGATGAGAGCTTGGTCCACCTTTACCACGAGTTGCCTCAGTCCTGAAGATACTTCAGGCACAAACTTTGTTTACTTACACTTGGATAAAGGATTAAACTAAATTTATTATAGTCTAACCAAGTGGGAAAAAACTTCCAACATCTTTCTCTAAATTCAGAGTAATTTATTAATAAAGTGGTACATTTTGGCAACTCATATAGGTAAATATGACTTCTCCATTGATTCTGCCTTAGCGTCACCACCTCTTGGTCTGGCTCCCACTGAAGAGACCTCAATGAAGGTCGAAACTGGTTGGAAGCTTGGGCAATGCTGTAGCCCACGAAGTTTTAACTGAGGCTCGGCTGTTGCTGTCACCCAGGTCCTGGGTGGGGAGTAATGAATGGCAATGCTGTAGCCTGTGAAGTTAACTGAGGCATGGCTGTTGCTGTTATCCCTCAGATGACATATGAGCAAATGAGTAACTCTGCTCAGTGATGGGGTGAGCCTATTACTGAGGGGACAACGCTGAGTTTTTGGAGTTTGACCTGTAATTGAACTTTCAATAAAGGTCAAAACCGGTCTGAGTAGTGGCCCTTCCCTTAATGCATAGCGTTATACATGTCCGCAAGGAGATGTGCTTTGCATTATGGGTGATACTAAGACAAGGAGTGATGAGAGCTTGGTCCACCTTTACCACAGGTTGCCTCAGTCCTGAAGAAACTTCAGGCACAAACTTTGTTTGCTTACAGTTGGATAAAGGATTAAACTAAATTTATTATAGTCTAACCAAGTGGGAAAAAACTTCCAATGTCTTTCCCTAAATCCAGAGTAATTTAATAATAAGGTGGTACACCTTTTGGAAACTCATATAGGTAAATATGACTTCTCGATTGCTTCTGCCTTAGTATCACCACCTCTGGGTCTGAGTAGTGGCCCTTCCCTTAATGCATAGCATTATATGTGTCTGCAAGGTGATGTGCTTTGCATTATGGGAGATTCTGATTCTAAGACAAGAAGTGATGAGAACTTTGTCCACTATTATGACGAGTTGCCTCAGTCCTGAAGATACTTCAGGCGCAAACTTTGTTTGCTTACACTTGGATAATGGATTAAACTAAATTTATTATAGTCTAACCAAGTGGGGGGAAACTTCCAATATCTTCAAGAGTGAAAGGTCGCGAATATAAAGGATCAAATGGTCTGTTATTTTGAGAACTTACAAATATGTAAGTTCTCTTTTTATTTGAAAAGTGTGTTCTTTGTCCTTGGCGGTATGTCCTGATGTGTTGATAATATGTGATGCATATTGGTTAGGAGAAATAGGTGATTGTTACTGGACAGTCAAGTTGCTGCTACCTAGTTTCTTAGAAATCTCCATGCTTTTCTACCAGAGTGCTGAAAATCGAGTCTTTCTACTGTCTCAGTCCATTTCGTCTGTCAGTTAGTATCAAGACCGTGAATGGGTTCATCTGCAATGTCAGGGGTGATTCAACGGACATATTTGTCAAGACAGGCAGCAAATGTATCCCAGTCAGCTTTCTGGAAGTTCTACCGAGGATGTTGGATGGATCTAACAAGGGGTACCTGCAGACCTACTTCTGATATAATTGGTCTATATTGGCTTCATGGAAAGTTGGAGAGAATGCTTCTTTATGTAAGTAATTTGTCTGTTGTTGTCTTGGGTGATGAAGCAGAGGTCGGGGTTGTACTCCCTGTTCCAAGCTGCTGACTGAAGCAAGATCTATCTTTTGCATCGAAAATTAGGTGCATGTTGCGAATTTCTGCCCATTCAGTCAGAGTCACTCTGCATTCATTGTTGAAACATATTTCCATAGTGTGTGGTGGCTGTTAAAGTTGCCTATGTGCATCGAAGGGTGGTTGTACTCTGGTAGAACTTGTGGAGGCCACAAGAGGGCAGGGTAATGGTTATGTTCCCTATCATAGTTGTTATCAGATTCTCACCACTGACAATGCTGGTTGTAATGAGGTGGGAATCTTCTAGGGTACTACGTATATAGGTGGCGAGGCCAAGTGCATGATGGTAAGTGGCTCCAATGAAAATGTAACCAATAATTCCGCCCCTGTGGTGAAGCTGATTCTCATCCTTATAGTAAGTTTCTTGAACAAGAACAATGTCGACATTGTAGTCATATAAAATCTTTGAGAGGTATTCACATTTGCTCTACATATACCCTCAATGTTAATTTGGCAAATTCGGACAACACATCCAATATTTTTAGTCATCTTTCCCTTAAGAGAGCTAATTCATGTGCTTGAGTTTATGTGTGCTGTAACCAGGAGATTGAGAAGATAGTCTGGTTGCCAAGTCACTCTAGCTCTTTAGCATTATCCAGGGTGCACCACGAGGAGGTGAGCTAGAATTGCACCCCACTTTTTAGATATTTCCTGGCATCTTCTTAATTGTGGAAACCATTTATATTCATCATATCCACAGAAAGTTTACAATTTTGAAGGGATTTGAAATTAATCACAGCAAAATGTGATTTGCACTTTGATTTCATTACTAAACTTTGTTTTGCACACAGGATCAGTTAATTCCCATTGTATCTCTTCTATGTAGGGCAGGCCTTTCTTACCTCAAAGTCAAGATCACAGTAATATATATTAGCTTGTTTTCTTTCCTTCACTGTATCAAAAAGTTTTCATTTGTCAAGCTAGCTGTTTTGCAGCATTTATTTTAACAGCACTATTTTATTCTACTTTTTCATATTTTCTGTTTTCTTTAATCTTTTAATTCTGTTATATTATTTTTCTTTTATGTCCCATATCTTTTTCAACTTGCTTCTTGTTCACTTGCTGGTCATGTAAAGTGAAGCAATCCAGTGCATTTATACATCATATAATCAACTTCGCATTTCATTAATACTCTTTTCTTAATTATCAGTGAATTAATAGTGCTTGAAGACTTGGAATACAAAACTACTACAAGGACAGAATATTAATAATGAGGTCATTCTCCCTTTAGGTAGTGCTTTGGCTCAATGTGAACACTGTAATATCTTAATTTTAGAGGCTCAATGGAATGAAACAGCACTGAACAAGATTAAAAATAATATTTAATTCTTCCAATATTTTGTATCAGTCACTGAAACATCGTCAGGGAATACAATATGAGACTTGTAGCATGTGCACTCATGCGCGTGCGCATGCACACACACAAAAAAAAACTAAGTGAAACATGTGGACAAAAGACTAGGGTCCTAACTAGATGTGATACTCTCTTTGGCACTTGTTGGGATCTAGGATGTAAACTGAGATCTCAAAGTATTAGTGTTCCCATATTTTCCTATGGTCAATCAGACCTTTTGGACTATACTTTAGATATTGTTCATAGAATAAATTGGAAGATTCCAGGTTACATCCTCAGGTATGTTAAAGATACCAAGCAATTTTAAACCTGGTTTTACTCCATTTTTTTTTTTTTCCAAGTAAGCAAACAGACAAAATGTCAAGTTTGCGCCTGCAATATATGCAAGACTAGCTGATCCCACAGGTAGTGCAAGACCAAGGCAACTCGTGGTAGAAGTGGAGCAAGCTCTGATCACTAATCTTAATATTTACCCTTAATGCCAAAACACATCTCCAAGGAGGGGATGTATGATGTTTTGTATTAAAGGCAAGGGGCCACTACCCAGACCGGTTTCGACCTTTATTGAGGTCTCATCAGTGGTAGCAAGGCTAGAAATACCAAGATTTAGTAATGCAGAGCTTGTAAGTATTTTACCAAAACGAGTTACCATAAGGTGTTATAACCTTATTAAATAAAAATCTCAGGAGGAGATATAGATGTAGATAGATGTAGAAAGTATTTTTAACTTGGGTATAGTTATGTTAAAGATACCAAGCAATTTTAAACCTGGTTTTACTCCATTTTTTTTTTCCAAGTAAGCAAACAGACAAAATGTCAAGTTTGCGCCTGCAATATATGCAAGACTAGCTGATCCCACAGGTAGTGCAAGACCAAGGCAACTCGTGGTAGAGGTGGAGCAAGCTCTGATCACTAATCTTAATATTTACCCTTAATGCCAAAACACTTCTCCAAGAAGGGGATGTATGATGTTTTGTATTAAAGGCAAGGGGCCACTACCCAGACCGGTTTCGACCTTTATTGAGGTCTCATCAGTGGGAGCCAGGCTAGAAATACCAAGATTTAGTAATGCAGAGCTTGTAAGTATTTTACCAAAACGAGTTACCATAAGGTGTTATAACCTTATTAAATAAAAATCTCAGGAGGAGATATAGATGTAGAAAGTATTTTTAGCTTGGGTATAGTTATGTTAAAGATACCAAGCAATTTTAAACCTGGTTTTACTCCATTTTTTTTTCCAAGTAAGCAAACAGACAAAATGTCAAGTTTGCGCCTGCAATATATGCAAGACTAGCTGATCCCACCATGTGTTTCACTTGGTCTTACACTACCTGTGGGATCAGCTAGTCTTGCATATATTGCAGGCGCAAACTTGACATTTTGTCTGTTTGCTTACTTGGAAAAAAAAATGGAGTAAAACCAGGTTTAAAATTGCTTGGTATCTTTAACATAACTATACCCAAGCTAAAAATACTTTCTACATCTATATCTCCTCCTGAGATTTTTATTTAATAAGGTTATAACACCTTATGGTAACTCGTTTTGGTAAAATACTTACAAGCTCTGCATTACTAAATCTTGGTATTTCTAGCCTGTCTCCCACTGATAAGACCTGTTTTCAGCGGCCCCGAGAGAAAGCTCCATGTTCCAGTCTTCTTTTGGATTCCAGTTGCCAGTTACCAGATCCCGAGAAAGAGCTCCTATTCCAGTATTGTTTGGTAAGAACCCTTCTAGTTTTTCTTTTGTTGGCTTTTATTTTTGCGGCCTCGTTCCAATCGGTGCAGGTCCGTTTTAGGTCATTTCCTTTTGGGGACTGAAATTTGCTATTCCGTTGGTAAGGTGTTTGCTTTTAAAGAGTGTCGAAATTCTTGCCAAGAGTTCGTACCCTCGGGATCGAAATTGACCCAAACATCGGCAAAGCGACATTTGTGAGAGCTCTTCTCAAAGTCGCCAAAGCAGAAAGCATTTACGGGCTTACCCCTTACGGGGGGGGGGGGGGAGATTCCAATTAGTAACGAACAACATAGAGACAAGGGAAACGCTCCTTAAAGGCATAGAATGTGAAGGAAGAAAATACCTACCCTTCCTAGTCGGGAGTATTTTAAAATCCGTAAAAATTGACAGGTTTCCACTCGAATATCTAGAGTAAGGGGAGGAAAGCATTAAAACCATTTTTTCAAAGTGGGGGATTGTCCGAAACGTAACAATCGGACAAGACACGGATATCCCAGAGTGGAAATCAGGGGAAGTGAGCATTTCAATTGAAATGAAAACAGAAATCCCCAACTTGATTTTTTTAGGCTCAGCAAAAGTAATAGTCAATTATCCAGGAGTAAGAAAACAATGTTTTCGGTGCACCGCTTTGGGCCACCTTAGCGCTCACTGCCCGAAAAACAACAAATGCCGCAACTGCTTATCGACAGAACACATATTGGATAAATGTGAGTCACCGTGCCGTAAATGTGGGAACACATCCCATAGAATAGACGTTTGTCCTAACAGGACACTTGCAGAAAGAGCAGGAGGCTCCATAACACCTGCGGCAGTAGCCATTCCAGTAATCAGTCCTAAACTCACATCACAGGACTCATGAACTACCGGCCAAACAGTAAACGAACCACAAACAATGGAATCAGAAGACTTTCCAGCCCTCCAACCACAAGCTATCGCAACGACCACATTAGGAAATCAGGCAATAATTGGGAGGAACGCAGAAGGGAATATTAGGAAGAAAAAGAAACAGAACACTAAGAAATCTTACACCATTGAATCGGAAGGCAACAATGACAGCACAGAAACAGAGGAAATGGAAATCAATACCAGTTCAACAAAACGACCCATCACGCCAGAAGAAGGAGAAATTAAACGAAGCAAACAAGACATTGAAAGCCAAATAAAAGCTTCAAGTTCGGAAGAAGACGAGGAAGGAAATGAGATAATAACGCAAAACAACACAGAAAATGAGGAAGAAACCTCATCAGAAGAGGACACAGAGCAAGGAAACGATCCAAAACCAGAAGATACAAATACCGGTTCTTCTCACCCCATTACAAAACCGGTAGAAGGAGAAAATCCCACATATGAAAATTCGAATATAACAAGACGAATCCTACTCGATCTTAGGGACAAACCCGAGATAAGGCACAAGGGCCACACAGCTATACAGGAAAAAGGAGACGCTTGTTTGCAATGTAAAGGCGAGATAGATAGTCTTAGTATATGGATGAAGTGGGATAACTTTAATTACCACCGAACGAAATGGAATGAAAGCTTGAAGAGAATATGGAAACTAAATGATGAAGAGTCAGTACACGTACTCACAGTGATGGAAAATGTGGTAAAAGACTTTGAGATAGCGATTAAAAATTGGACAGCAAATATGACCTAAAAAAAAAAAAAGCCCCTTCTAAGTTCTCTCTTTTGGTTTTGTTTCTGTGTATCCACACTTAGTCCACATAGGAGGGGGCAGACCTGAGAACCCGAGCTGCGAAGGCCTACAGCGAGGCGGTGCAGCTCCTTGTGGGCTGCATCACTCGGGCCGGGCTCTTCCCCCAACTCTCGGTTCTCTGGTTGATAAAGTCCACCTCAATACGGATCCCGTTATCGCAGTTTTTTTTTATTTTATTTTATTTTATTTATTTTTTCCAGTTGTAAGGCATAGTCTAAGAATAATCTAAGTTCCAAATTTTAACAAACATTTTTCTTTATTTCTTTAGGGGTTACGAGATGACGTCTCCAGACACCTAGATTAATGTATTCGAAAGTTTTGTTTTTTCGGGTAAAATGAAATGTAAATTTTAAGTTTTTTTTTTCGAACAGGTGCAAGGAAATTATGTTTTACAGACCTTTTAGCCACAACCTCTGGGTTATACAGCTAAACAGGTTGACTGAGGCCTCTTTTTACCTCCTACTATCCTACGCTACCTTTCTTTAACTTTCCCTATTACTACCGGCTGACCCTCAGCAATCTTTATACTCCAAAGGCCGATGATGAAAGACATGAACTCCCATTCTACCTCAATAAAGGTCGAAACCAGTCTGGGTAGTGGCCCCTTGCTTTTAATACAAAACATCATACATCCCCTTCTTGGAGATGTGTTTTGGCATTAAGGGTAAATATTAAGATTAGTGATCAGAGCTTGCTCCACTTCTACCACGAGTTGCCTTGGTCTTGCACTACCTGTGGGATCAGCTAGTCTTGCATATATTGCAGGCGCAAACTTGACATTTTGTCTGTTTGCTTACTTGGAAAAAAAAAAAATGGAGTAAAACCAGGTTTAAAATTGCTTGGTATCTTTAACATAACTATACCCAAGTTAAAAATACTTTCTACATCCTCAGGTGCTAACTGGTGCTGCACCTAGTCAGAACTCTAGTCTTTTGTCCACGTGTTTCACTTAGTTTTGTGTAGCCTTTGTGTGTGTGTGTGTTACAAATATCATATGTACTCCCTGACAATGTCTCAGTGACTGAAACAAACTATTGGAAGAATTAAATATTAGTTTTAACTCTTTTTCAGTGC
This sequence comes from Typopeltis vanoorti, assembly GCF_054136105.1. NCBI lineage: Eukaryota > Metazoa > Arthropoda > Arachnida > Uropygi > Thelyphonidae > Typopeltis > Typopeltis vanoorti. The sequence continues at coordinate 101,039,684 of NC_143559.1, read as the reverse complement.
TGTTTCACTTCATCAAACCTCTAACATGAGTTTCTCCTACTTACCACTTAACACATAGGCCGTAATATCCTTCTCCCCGTCCATTCATCATGCCACAAGAATCACTTCAGACTCCCTTTTGCTGTAAAACAACTGAGGGTTGGTTTTCATAAATATATTCAATAATTTTATTTATGGGAAATAGTTTTCCTTATTTAAATGCTCATAATTTTAAGTTCCTGAACAAGGAATATGCTTTGCTCATTCTTAACCTATCCAGATATACATGCCATTTAAATTCATGGCTGACTGTGTCTACAGAATGATTTCATTTTAGATAATCTATCAAATTTACTTTTAATATCTTTGCGATACTTTTTACTGAATTTCAGATTTTAACTTCAGCATTATTTCTGCCCAGATTTGGTCACCTCGGTTCCTTCTTGATGGGGAGGAGGTGGAGAGGATCCAGAGGCGAGTGACTAAGACGATAGCAGGCCTATGGAATGAACCATATGAGAACAGGTTGAAGATTTGTGGGTTGCAGATACTAGTTGATAGGCGGAAAAGGGGAGATATGATTGAGACATTCAAATTGCTAAAAGGATTCTATAGGATTAATTCAGAGGATATTTTTGAGATCAGGACTGGTGGTGGGAGAACTAGCGGACGCCTATGGAAGCTGGGCAAGAGTGTGGTTAGCAGGGGTGTTAGAGCTGGGTTCTCTACTTTTAGAGTGGTAAATGAGTGGAATAAGCTGCCAGAGTCTGTTGTGGGTGCTATGACAGTGAGCGAGTTCAAGGCAAGGTATGATAGATACTGTGAGAATGTCGAATAGTTGTGTGGACATGCTGTTTAGGGCCTCCCTCGATGAGTCTAAGGACTCCCTGGAGTAGCCTGAAATAATAATAATAATAATAATTATATGCTATTAATTTTACACTCCTTTTTTTATTTTATTTTATTTTTTATTTATTTATTTTTTTAAAGTTTAGGATTGAAGTTCTGATTTGGCATTTGGTTCATATAAAATTATAAAATTATAAAAATATAAAATTCCTGAAATGTGAAACTGAGTTGCGATAATTCCTCAATTATGTAACTGCAATGGGAGATCAATTTGCTAGCCAGATAATTGAAAGGTTGATTAATTGGTTGATGCACTATGCCATTCAGGGGTTAAATAATTGAAGATTCGTTTATTTAAAATTCAGATAATTGAGAGATTGGTGTATTTTGAAATGCCTTGTACCTGATTGCTAGACATTTATGATCACTTAAAAGTATTTTAATTGAATTAGGTGCAGCTCAAATATTTGTTCAATAGTGAACATTTTTAGTAGAGCAATACTGCAGTACTCTTAAGTTTTTATTGCAGTTTTTATATTACTATTACAGCAAGAAGCTAACTAATCAGTTATAGCTTCACGCTGTATATGTTATTCCAGATTTCATGTTTCCTTTATTGCAGAAAATATAGAGGAATTTGTTACATGGTTCTTTTTAAAGATATGTTCATAAAAGAAATTTGCATTTACTATGAAGGGTTTAACTGGCATACTTTAAATGAGTATTCATTTAAAGCGTTCTTCTCTTAAATATCAATATCATGTATCTAAAATACTTTATTTTCATTAAAAGAATTAATCAGCATGGTTATCAACAACCGTTTATCATTTTTTACCTTATAGATAAAGAATTATATTTTCAAACACAAAATGAGCTGTTATTGATGCTAACTTCATAACTTTGTTTTAAAGAAATACTGTGTATTGTATCACATTTCTATAATATATAGTTTTAAGTGAACCTTATCAACTTATGTCAGCTATGTATAATTAGGATCATTTATGAAGCTGATTTGTTCACTAACAAATCAAACCAAACTAATGCTTGACTTGTGTTCTCTCTTTTATATTAATCAGAAGTGATCAGTTATAAAGTTGACTATCAAATTTTTTTTTTTTCTTTTTTAATTTTATTGCAGATTGCACACACATATATAGGTTTCAGGTAAGTGACATTAATTTAAGCTAAATGGATTTTCATGTTGTTTGTGTACTTTTTGTATGGTTCCTGCAAGTTCTTTGTGTCATGTCATCAATTTTCTGCCATTACCTTTGCTTACCTCAAGTAACAGTCATATCCTCAAATTTATGATTCTTTTATCACTTTTCAGTAGAAGATCCTGTTCTCTTGGCTGCAAGCTGTGTATTTATTAGCCCCCCCCCTCCTGCCATCTAGTAATATACATTTTAAAATTCTTGTAGTGAAAATTCTGTATATCCTTGCATGCTGGTTTCTCCAGCTTATCCTTTCTGCCTGTTATTTATTTATTTATATTTTCCTTATTTTATTATAGCTAACAAAATTTTGGTATTTTCATCCATGTCTTTATAGTTGATTCACAAATACAAATGATTTCGCTTCCTTCCGTACAAAAGTCAAAAACAATGATAAGGCAGTGTGTGTGTGCATGGTGTGGGAGTCTATCTTTATCCTTTCTAAGTTTTAAAAGAGGTAAACCGTGAGTAGACATATCGGTACACAATAAATAACGGAAAAAACTCACATAGAAAGATTATTTATTAGTATAATTTTCGCCTGTGTGTCACAGGCATCTTCAGATGAAGATGCCTGTGACACACAGGCAAAAATTATGCTAATAAATAATCTTTCTACGTGAGTTTTTTCCATTATTTATCGTGTACCGATTTATCCTTTCTTTTATATTCTAGTTTTAATGCAAAACACTAAGAAATTTTACGCAGTATTTCCCACAGCATGACTCCCATAGTTGTATTTTGAGCCAATGGTTTTTCAGCATGGAAAAACGTAAACTGTAGATTCAGATACATAAATATCGTTGAAGAAAAAATTAAACTGTTTGAAAACAAGAATCAAACCTTGGAGATTCAGTGGCAAACTCTGAAAAAAAACATTGATTGAATTGGAGAGTGGTTGTTTGTAAGGATAAAAAAAATCAGAACTCTATGTTGAAAAGAAAGAAAGCATATCGAAAGTTCCTGACAACTAAGTCAGCTCGTGTGCTTAGAGAATACAGAGAAAAATATAAGGAAGCGAAGCACTGTTTTGCTAATCACTTGGCCAAATGATGGCAAGAAAGTGAAAAACTATATTTAGAAACAAATGTGAAGAGCTTGACAAATATTCCTCTTCCCACAAATCTGTAACACAAAAAAATGTTTTTTTCTGTATTAGCAGAAATGAAATTTATACTGAAATATTTCAGTGCATATTTTTGGCCTTCAGAAACTTGAGCTTGGATATATAATCAGTGAATTTTTGTACTCATTATTAAAATACCTTTAGAATATTAAGTTAGGTAATTTATACAACTTTTCATTTTTGTAATATTTTGATATTCCTGCTTGTTGGAAATAGTTTTCTTCTTTAGCATTATAATGCTTTTACATTTCAAGGATCATAGTTTAAACACTACTCAGAAGTGTGTATATATATATATATATATAAGGAAAAATATTTGATTTATTGGAGTGAATTAGAAAAGCTTTCAGTGACAGTGAAAGTAAAATAAAAGCATTACCTTTGCAAATATGGATTCCTTATTCTGTTTATTTAGTTTTTGAATTGAGTATTGTCCCCACATATGAAAACAGGTGAAGTTAGTAGTTATATAATAGTGAAGTATAATAGTATGGGAATAATTTAATCATTAATGAAGTAATGATAAGGAAGATTGTTTTGGGCATTTTTTTTTCATGTTTCACTGCTGTAAAATTTAATTCTTTCAATGTAAATTTGAATGTAGTGCACCGATGTCATTCTGATAGAATGGAATGCAAATGACTTCAGGTTTACCTTAAATGTCAGTGGACATAGCTATGTTTCAGTCCTTTGTAGTACACCAAAAGCAGATTACTTTCACAAATAGTTGTGCTTATTTGGAATTATGACTGAAGCAGCCAGATTTGTGTAGTCAGTGTATTAAGTCTGTAACGTGCATGGATTCTTCTGACCAGTTTGCCTGTTTTGTTCAATGAAAATCCTGAGTTTCCAAGAGGAGAAAACTATGCTACCTCTATATCAGGCCAGCTAATTCGCCTTCAAATGGGGAAAAAAAAAACAACCTTACAAGGTTTTCTGCATTTTAGACAGGATTCAGTGTCCTGTCTAGGGTACAAAGATCTAGGATCCTGTGAATCCTAGACAGCAGTCTGCTTTGACACTGATATTATCAAATGTTTTGTATCAGTATCTACATTATGCATGGATTAAGACTACCTCTGTTACCAAGGTAACTATCAGTATTTCTACTGTATTGATGTATGAAATTATATTAGTAAGATTAAGACAGATATGTCACAAGGTCATTCTACTGCAAAACCATTTCAGTGACTCCATCCACTGTCTATCATTTTTTGATAGTGCAGAGCAACCATTAAAACTGCATCATGCACATTTTACACCTCCTTCAAAGGACTTCCATTTATTAAGTTTAGATTTGACCTGTACTCTGTGTGTATATGTGCATTCAGTGCACATGCAACTCATTCAATCTTGATCAACAAGCTTTACTCTGGTATCTGACCTGTACTCTGTGTGTATGTGTGCATTCAGTGCACATGCAACTCATTCAATCTTGATCAACAAGCTTTACTCTGGTATCGTGAACTTATTCTGAATTACTGAATAGTCCCCATATACTTTCATCTGAATGTCTTATTTGTGAGTCACAAATGTTATATGTGGTATAATTAATGCAAGCATATTCCTACTTCCATTTACATGCTACATATGGGCTTTTAAATGGTTGGCATTGATGATGGTGTTGCTACTTTCTTCTCAATATTTACAGTTAATATTTTGTTTTGTTCATTACTGAAAGTTTTCTAATGACAGTTCTTCCCTGCATATCTTTTCCCATGTCATTCTTGATCCTGTCAGGACTAATTTTAGCCTCTCACAGAGAATTAGGTTTTATATATGAGAGTTATTATCTAACCTAGCCATAAATACTGTTACAGCTTGAACAGTGCATAAACCTTGAATCCATCAGTAAATCATTTAAGCTTTTATCACATACAAACCACATGTATGACGTATATATAGCAGCACTCAATGTTTGAAATATCTCCCTTTTGCCTTCGCACATGCCCAAAAGTCTGTGAGCACATATCAATGGTGGTACACACAACATTCAATGGACATGATGCCACCACTTGCTCCAAATCCAGTCTGGCAATGCTGAAGTATCGTTTCTTGCAGGCCACTCTATCAAGCTTTGACCACAATTTGAAGTCCAGTGGATTCAGATTGGGATTTCCAGATGGCCAATCAGATGGTGATATGTGGTCAGGCAATTTCGCCTCCAACCACTGTTTTGTGATCCTTGTGTGCAGGGGAGTTGTGTTGGAAGGTTCACTGCTTACTGTGAAACAAGGTGTTGTTCAGGGACCATTCCACTGGTTCCATCATGGTGTCCTGATACACTTTAGCAGAGGTTTTGACCCCCTTTCTTTCAGAAATGCAGCTTGGATATCCTGACACGTCACCTCTACTCACTGCCACCAAACCATCACTGATGGGGTGATGACTTCTCTGAATCCTGGGTGATATGACACGTGCTGTGCAACCATCAGATGGGCGCACAGCATTGTAACATACACCTGATTGTTTTGGCAGTTAAATGACTCTTCATTGGTGAAAATCTTCTCACCTGTGAAGAGGATATCTCCGTGTCTGTTGTTTACATGTGATATTTTAATGGATTCTGGTGATTTAAATGAGAAGGGATCTTTGATTTTATCACCCTCTTCTGCATAAGTTGCGATGTTAGGAAGTGTCCAGTAGAATGACGATAGGCTCTCATCCCCAGGTCATCAGTTAGTGCATGTGACATCTTCAATCTCTGTGGAACGTTCATCTCTCGCAACATCATTTTCTGCATTCTCACAAGCTGATGCATCCTAATGCAACGTGGTTGACCTGCTCTTTGGTAGTCAGATACGTCTTCTTAATCACTATAATGGTTAATAGTCCGATACACAAACATCTTACTGATCCTGAGTGTTTTTAGCATGTTGAAAATAACAGGTGGCTGCATTCCAACCATGTGAAGTGCTATTACATCTGCACAGGTCTCATAATCTCCTTACTGCATTTTAATCAATTCAGCTAGACAACTCTCACTCTCTCTCTCTCTGCTATTAAATGCACAAATGTTGGCTTTGCACAGTGCTACTAATGGAATTGGGCTCACACAATTCTTTGGGCAGGGCAGTTGTAACAGTATATATATGGCAAGACTGTGTACTTATACTGAGTTTTATTGAAATCTCTTATATATACAAAACTGTCATAGATAATTTTGAATATATAATATCTATATGTGTGTGTTTGTTCTTGGTCTTTTTCTGAGAAGGAATGACCTGTGTTACAGAAAAATAGCTTCTGTAAAGAAAGAATTATTTATATAAGTATCATAATTCTAGTAGCAAGGCTTATACATTGGTCAGACATAACAGGTGATTAGTTTACGGAATTAACAACGCATATAAAGTATATTAATTAAAGGTAACTTTAATGAATAACTTCTATATTTCGGCAACGTCACATTGCCATCTTCAGGAACATCAAGATATGGTATGTGCATGCAGGCACTAACACAAAGCAAATGAGGAAGAAAGCAAGAAACTAATATTGTTCCTAAAGTCCTAATGGTGCCCTCTGGCAGGCTAATTTGGTAGTCTTGGCAGTTGGGCTGAAGTTCTCATAATGTAAGTCTCCCAAATTTGGGGTAGTTTCATGCACCCAAATTTGTTGAGGTTAGGAACGTTTTTTAGAGCTGCTGAAGATTCTTTGAATAATCTTTCGTATTTAAACTTGCTGCGATGAATTATTTTTGTTTTCTTCCAACGAATTTTATGGTGGGTATCTAAGGCATGGTCTGCCAGCCCAGAGCGGCTGTACTGGTGGAACCGGATGTAGTCTTGGTGTTCTGAAATCCTGATATTTGTTGTTCTGCCTGTTTGGCCAAAGTAGGACAATTTGCAGCTGCAAGGGACCTGGTATACACCAGGTAGGTCTAGGGGAAGTGGTTGGTCTTTGGTAGAGCGGATAAGGGATGCCAACTTTTTATATGGTCTGTAACAGGAAGTAAGGTCATATTTTTTGAGGATATTGGTTATTTTCTCAGAGGTGCCCTGGATGTAAGGGATGGTGATAGACTTGGTGTAATCTTTATTGTGGAGGGGGGTTGTGGTTTACTGGTTTTAATATTTTTTGGATTTTTTTGGGGTTATAGCCATTGGCTAAGAAAGTGTTGAGGATGTGGTTTAGTTCAGTAGTTAGGGCCTTGTCATCTGAGCAGATTAATTTACCCTGTTATATAGTGTTTTTATAACCCCATATTGTTGTGAGGGGGGGGGGGGGGACTGCTGGTGAATGTATCTGCCAGTATGAATGGGATTTCTGTGAACAGAGAAAACCAAAGATCCATCAAGCTGGCAGGTGATTAAAGTGTCTAGGAAGAGGAGGGTGTTGTTTTCCTCTTTTTCTAAGGTGAACTGGACTCTGGGGTGTTGGTTGTTTAAGTGTGTTAGGAAGGAGTGGAGTGTGTCTGAGCCATGTGGCCAAATAGCAAACACATCATCCACATAACGAAGCCAAATAGTGGGTTTTTGTGGGGTGGAGTTTAAGGCTTTCTCTTCAAATGTCTCCATAAAGAAATTGGCCAAGGGTGGGGAAAGCGGTGAACCCATGGCTGTTCCCTCTATCTGTTTGTAGAACTTTCCTTGCCAAACGAAATAGCCTGAGTTCATTGTGAACTGAAATAGGGCTGAGATATCGGGAGGAAACTTGGCTTGGATGAGCTCTAGGGTTTCTTTGAGTGGGACATCAGTGAATAGGGAGGAGACATCAAAACTGACCATTATGTCAGTGTGTTGGAGTGTGAGGTTTTCTATACTGGCTTTAAAGTGGGCTGAGTTTTTTATGTGTGATGGTGTGTTGCCAGTGTAGTGTGTGAGCGTTTTGGCTAAATGTTTGGCTAATTTATATGTTGGGGAATCAATGCCATCCACTATGGGACGCAATGGCACATTTTGTTTATGTATTTTTGGGAGTCCATATAATCGGGGGGGGGGGGGGTCTAGAGTTATAAGATTTTAGTTTGTTGGTGACTTCCACAGGCCAAGAAGTGACCTTCTTAAGGAGTCTGTGGAGAGTTCTAATCTGAGAGCTGGTCGGATTATATTCAATGGGGAGGTAAGTAGTACGGTCTAGTACTAAAGAATTTAGCTTACCTTTGTAGTCTTTTTGATTGAGTACCACAGTGGTGCTTCCATTATCAGCTTTGGTGATTACTATTTTTTTGTTGTTTTTCAATTCTTGTAGGGCAGCATATTCGTTTTTGGATAAGTTGGTTTTTGGAGGTTTGGCTTTAGTGAGAACACCGACTACATCCAGTCTAACGTTGTTGGCGATATAGTTTGGCAGGTTGCGAATCCCACGTTCTATATGGATCATGATATCTTCGGCAGGTATTCTTTTAGGAGCTAGGGCGAAATTGTGACCACGTGAAAGTGCGGTGAGTGCTTCAGGCTTTAAAACTGCTGACGAGAGGTTGACTATAGTGTTGAGTGGTGGCTGTGGTAAGGAGGTAGAATTCTTTGTCAGGTTTTCGTATTTTTTCAAGTGCCTACTTCGTATTTTTTCGAATTCTTTTTTTGCCGATGTGCACGAGACGTCATGAAGTATCGACCATAGATCACGGCCGAGTGTATCCGAAAGCTCTTCGTTGGAAGAAAACAAAAATAATTCATCGCAGCAAGTTTAAATACGAAAGATTATTCAAAGAATCTTCAGCAGCTCTAAAAAACGTTCCTAACCTCAACAAATTTGGGTGCATGAAACTACCCGAAATTTGGGAGACTTACATTATGAGAACTTCAGCCCAACTGCCAAGACTACCAAATTAGCCCGCCAGAGGGCACCCTTCGGACTTTAGGAACAATATTAGTTTCTTGCTTTCTTCCTCATTTGCTTTGTGTTAGTGCCTGCGTGCACATACCATATCTTTATGTTCCTGAAGATGGCAATGTGACGTTGCCGAAATATAGAAGTTATTCATTAAAGTTACCTTTAATTAATATACTTTATATGCGTTGTTAATTCCGTAAACTAATCACCAGTTATAAGTATCATAGTTGAATCTTAAAAGTTTATCGTAATTACTGTTATTGATTACTGGAATGATTATTCTAAATAGAGTCAACTTTTATGATAATAGACTCCTAGGGACTACCGAAACAGTTTGTTGGTGAATTTATTTTAGCTTAACACTGCTATGACTTTTGGATTTTTTTTTTTTTTATTTATTTTAATGGTGTTTGCAATAGTGCGAGTAGACTTTAATTGATTACAGTTTCAAAAAATCTTTTTAAATCTTTGATGCATTACAAATCAGAAATGATATCCTATGAAAATCAAGTATTCTTGAAGAATATAAGAATACTGTTAAAGTATGTAATGCTCATTATCTGACATGCAATTTTCTTTTTTCTTTATAGTTAAAAAAAGTTTCTCATATAAGAGGAATAAAAATGGAGGATTTATTAAAAACTTTTAAACAACCAATATGTAAGGTAAGTTAATCTCTGATTTATGTTTTTGCAAAAAAAAAAAAAAGAAGTTATTGAGTACTGTTTTGGAATAGTTTTTAGAATATCTACACCAATGAAGTAGTTATATCAGTTGTCTTTTTAATAATTCAATACTAATGATTTGTATTATAAGTATTTTGGTCATTTTATTTTATTATTATTATTATTATTATTTTGTTGCTACATCTTACACTATTTTATTGAAGTCTTAGATTACTCTCTGATTGGAAAAATGGATATAACTATGCAAAGTTTGTGATTAATAAAGCAGATTTCTCAGAAGTCATTTTGATCTTGTGTGCCAAACAGTGACTACATGGAAAGAGTTCACAGCTTTTCAAAGGAAAAATGACAGTTGAACTTCATTTGGGGAAAATGTCTTTATGTGCTATTATGCACAATTAAGCATTCCAAAATCCACATTGGAAATGCAAGCAGCTGTAAGCATTTCCATAAGTGTTTCTCTGACATGGAGAGAGAGTGAGTGAGTGCTGTATGAGTTTTTATGGAAGAGTTGCAACCATAATTTAGGGCAGATGGAAGGAGGGTGTGTGCTAAGTGTGACCTGAATGAGGAATTGATAAATGCAAATATGAAATTGATGACAGAAAGCGTTAGTAGCGAGAATGTCATGGGGAAAGAGAAGAATGGTGTGAAAGAGAGGTGAAAGAATGTTAAAAAATCAGTAAAAAAGAAAAAGGGTGATTTAAAAACCGTAATGGATGTTAAAAAGCACGAAAGTGAGACAAGAGTGGTGGAAGGAAACGAAATTGAGAGAATGAATGAAACTGGAAATGGCATGATGCAGGAATCAAAAGTGGAAAAAAATCGAAAGAATCAATGATAGCGAAAGTTGGACGCATGTTGGGCTGAAAGTACAGAAGCACAGAAGGATGAATGAGAGTGAAAGTGAGAAGAGGGGGGTGATAGAGAGAACGTGACGCCAGATTCGGAAGTCGAATTGGATTGGATGAGGAAAGAGATGAAATGGATGCGGAATGAAATTAAGAAAATTCGGGTAACAACTATTAAAACAAATCATGATGGCACGAAAGAGTTAACGAAAGATGAATGAGTGACGTTGTATGTCGACTCCATTATTAAAGGTGTGCTGGATGATAGGATGCACAAGGTATGTTTTCCAGCCACTAAAATGAGTAGAGAGATTGAGGCATTGGATATGAGGAGAGAGCGAGCAAAGGAGTTGATAGTTTTAATCGGTACAAATGATTTGACTGAGTACAAGGAGCACATCAGAATTGATATCAGGAGGCTGCTTAGAAGGATAAAAGAGAATAGTGTGACAGGAAGGGTAGTCAGCATTTTGCCTAGTGGTGAGTGAGGCGGAGAGCAAGGATTATGAATGATATGCTGGCTGAAATGTGTGAGGAGACGGGAGTATAGTTCGTTACTGTGCGGAATGAGTTTATTAGTCAACAGGATAAAAGACAAAAGGCTGCGCTAACAAATTGTGTTTGATGGAAGATTATTATTGAAGGAATAAAGTTGCAAACTTTATTAAGTATTGTATCCAGGCTCTGGGCAGCGTTTTAAAGACAGATTTTTGATTATAACAGCAAAATGTAATCGATGCATCATGTCAAGTCAGCTTGCAAGTTGGCTCTGTTAAATCTGGAATGAAAGGTTCAATTTGTTATTGAGCATTTCATTTAGGATTTAACTAGGATCTAAAAACTCTATAAAAAGGAAATGCTTGTACATAGGTGTAAGTGAAAACTTTAATATATTAATATTTTATTAATGGAATTTTGTAAGTGATAAATTGTAAACTGTAGAAGGAGAAAGTTTAAGCCAAGTCCACTTTAGCCTAATTGGCTTTTGAACAAAACCCTGGGGTATCTCAATGCGAAGTCCGAGACATTTCTACAGCACCCACGTGATGGGGAGCATTTCGGGGAGTAGCGTAGGGGAGTGTGCAAAAAGAGTTAGGTGTTGTGAGCAATCAGTGACGTAGCTGGGAGAGCAGACAAGGGGATATATAAGGATTTGGCCACGAAAATAGCTCTCTCTCTCTGTCCTCTGTTCTTCGTGGTGTCTCTCTCTCCCTCAGCTGTGGGTTCCGATGGAAGCAGTTCGCAGCGACGACTAGAAGGATGGTCAACGATGGCTATAAAGTCAGGTAGTGATCCCTTTCAAGCATAGCAGCGGCACAACCATGCAGCCAGCAGTTACCGCAGCTTTATGCAGAGTCGTACATGCCTATACGTCGAAGCAGTATCGCTAAAGTTACAGGAACAGTTGTGGTTCGGGAAGTTACAGTCTCCGCAAGCTGCATGGCTGTGCTGCTGCTATGCTTGAAACAGATTGCTATCTGACTTTGTAGCTGTCGTTGACCATCCTTCTAGTTGTCGCCACGAACTGCTTCCATCGGAATCCGCAGCTGAGGGAGAGAGACACCACGAAGAACAGAGGACTGGGAGAGAGCTATTTTCGCTGCCAAATCCTTATATATCCCCTTGTCCGATCTCCCAACTACGTCACTGCTCGTGACACCTAATTCTTTTTTGCACACTCCCCTATGCTACTCCCTGAAATGCTCCCCATCATGTGGACCATACACGTATCTTGGACTTTGCATTGCGAAGCCCCGGGGTTATGTTCAAAAGCTGATTAGGCTAAAGTGGACTTGGCTTAAACTTTTTCCTTCTAAAGTAACTTTCGCTAAGACCATTTAGACTCTGGTATGTTATTTATAAGGCAGTTTACAATTTATCACTTGCAAAATTCTGTTAATAAAATATTAATACATTAAAGTTTTCACTTACACCTATGTACAAGCATTTCCTTTTTATAGAGTTTTTAGATCCTAGTTAAATCCTCAATGAAATGCTCAATAACAAATTGAACCTTTCATTCCAGATTTAACAGCTCCATTCAAGCAGAGCTGTGCAGATATCTCAACAAACTGTGGCAAGACGTTTGCGACAAGTAGGCCTATACACTCGAAGGCCTGTAGTCTGCATTGCTTTATTTGCAGCTCATTGTAGAGCACATTTTCAGTAGTGTTGTATCCATAAATTGGACACGGCACCAATGGGCTAATGTACTCTTTACAGATGAGTCATTTTAGTCTTTACTATGTTTCTAGATGACACTTGATCATGCGTAAAGTGGTACTGCTTACCAGCGCAAGAATTTTCTTGAAAGCAATAGACGTGGCAGTGCCAGGGGCATTGTGCAACTCATTGATAAAATTGCAAATTATTTTGCTCTTTTTCTAGCATTAGACAAGGGCAGATATTTGGTGTTCAGTTAATTGGAAAGGCTGCAAATAATGAATATAATGATGACTGATTTTTGAAATTTTCTAATATTAGATAGGGATTCAATATTTAGTTGTCAAAAGCAAAACTAAATATTGAATCCCTATCTAATATTAGAAATCAGAAAAACTGCATATTATAGAAATCAGAATGAAAAAATTTTATATGTTATTGTCATCATCAAATTCCTGAACATGTAGCCTGAAGGGTTGTAGAGAATATGATAGTACTACATGAAAAATTTACGTCATTACTAACTTCCTGTCTACAATTTTCCTCAAAATCAGTCTATTACTTGTCAAGACTCCAACATTATCAGATCTTATGTTTCTATCGTCTAAGGCACTTTGTACCATATTGATCCACCTATATCTTGGTCTTCCTCTGGGTCGTTTTCCTGCCAACCTGACAAAGAACACTTGTTTTGCTAATCTTTCCTTGCCCATTCTGTTCAAGTGACCATTCCACCTGAGATTAGCTCTGCTAATGCATTCCTGGATGCTGACAATGTCAAGTTCTTTTCTAATATCCTTGTTTTTAATATGATATTGCCATTGATGCCATCTGTTCTTGCCTCTAATCTTTCTCAGGACTCTCATATCTGCGGCCTCTAGCCTTTGGTCAAGTGTTTTACTTCTGACCCAGCTCTCAGATCCATAAGTTAAAATTGGCTTAAATACTGTCTTGCATACAGCAAATTTAGTGTTTTGAGTGATTTCTCTCTTATTCCATATAAATTTATTCAATTGACTTCCTACCATACCAGCTTTGTTGATTCTGTTGTCTATTTCCATATTTAATTTACCATCTTCACTAAAAATCTTGTCTAAGTAGCTGAAATATTTTACTTGTTCCACAGGTATTCTGTTTAAAACACAGTTGACATTTTCAACGATTCTACCTGTTTTCATTATCTTTGTCTTTTTATTGCTGACCTTCATACCATATCTATTACAACAGTTATTCAATTTAGCCAGAGAATTTTGCAAATTTGTAGCCGATTTATTTAGAAGTATAACGTCGTCAGCATGAAGCAAAGCGCTGACATTGACATCTCTAATTCTTATATTATGTTTAATACCACTTTCCTTCATAATGTGATCCATATAGATAATGAATAACAGAGGGGATAATGTACATCCTTGTCTCACACCAGATTTAACATTAAGCGATCTTCCTGTATTTCCTTCAGTTCTAACTGCTAACTTGTAACTCAAATAAAGACCAAGTATTTCTTGATGTAATGTCCCATTGACACCATATAACTGTAGCATATTGAATAGCTTCTCTCTTGGCACCTTGTCATATGCCTTTTCCAAATCGACAAAACTTAAATACAGATCTTTGTTATATTCCCATGCTTTCTCAACTATTTGTCATAAAGTGAAGATCTGATCCTGACAGCCTCTATTTGACTGAATCCAGCCTTTACTTCACCAACCTTTTCTACCATAACTCTTATTAACTGTTTCTCAAGTATACTAGCATAAATCTGACCAGGAACACTCAGTAGAGAAATACCTCTGTAATTCTCACATTCTGTTTTATTTCCCTTTTTATATATGGGTACTATGAGAGCTCTACTCCAATCATCAGGAATTCGTACCTCTGTTCAGGCCTTCTGAATTATGCATTGCAGCCACCGTAAGACTTTTATACCACCATACTTCAGCATTTCTGGAGTAGATGATATTTCGAATATCATCTACTCCTGCTACCTTTCCACATTTCAAGCCTTTGATGTCTTTTTTCTACTTCAAGTATGGATATGTATTCCTGACTGCCTGTTGAGTGTTTTTACTACTGTGCTATCACTGCTTGTTTCATTTAGCAATTTTTCGAAGTAATTACTCCACACTTCAAAAATATCTTTTTCTCTGTTTTCATGTCACCTTCATCATCTCTAACTCCTTTTACTGCACTCTTTCATCCATTTCTAAGCTTCTTCAACAACCTCCAGAATATCTTACCACCTTCTTGATATTTATTTTCTGTGTTCTTGCCAAAGTCCTCCCATGACTTTTGTTTATCTAGTTTTACACAGTGTTTATCTTTCTTACATTACTATTACTATTATTACGGGCAACTCCTGGGAGTCTTTAGACTCATCGAGGGAGGCCCCAAATCATATTCATCACAACTATTTGACATTCATACAGTATCTATCATACCTCGCCTTAAACTCATTCACTGTCACAGCATCCACCACAGACTCAGGGAGCGCATTCCACTCATTCACTACTCTAAAAGTAAAGAACCCAGCTCTAACACCTTTACTAACCACACTTTTGCCCAGTTTCCATGGATGTCCCCTAGTCCTCCCACAACCAGCCCTGTTCTCAAAAATATCTTCTGAATTAATTTTATAGAAACCCTTCAGTAATTTGAATGTCTCAATCATATCTCCCCTCCTCCGCCTATCAACCAATTTTTGCAACCCACAAATCCTCAACCTGTTCTCATACGGTTCATTCCACAGACCTGCTATCATCTTGGTCACTCGCCTCTGGATCCTCTCCACCTCCTCCCCATCAAGAAGAAACCTAGGTGACTAAATCTGAGCACAGTAGTCTAGATGGGGTCTTATCAAGGCTCGATACAGAGGAACAATAACCTGCTTGTCTCTGCTTGTCAACGTATTCTTCAGCAACCAAGTGATTTGATGAGCTGTTTTGGTCACTTTTGCAATGTGTCCCCTAAATTTCAATTCCTTATCCACCAACACTCCTAAATCTCGTGCCTCATCAATTTCCTGGAGCAGGGTTCCACCAATGCAGTAAACTGCCGCCAATCTTTTCACCCCAAAATGCATAAACTTACATTTTGCCACATTAAACTGACATCCATTCTCCTTAGCCCAGACCTCCAATCTATCCAAATCATCCTGCAAAATTTTGACGTCATCTGCATTCACTATTGCCCTACCCAACTTTGCATCATCCGCAAACAAATGAACTGTTCCTCTCAGATCATTTCCTATATCATTTATGAACAAATTAAACAGCAGTGGTCCAAGAACAGATCCTTGTGGCACACCACTAGTCACAGGCCGTCTTGTGGACTCTACTCCCGAGTAAACCACTCTCTGATATCTCTCCGTCAACCACCCTCCTATCCATCTCACCAACCCTATGTCCATTCCCATATGCTGCAATTTACTGATTAGAATTCCATGTGGAATCCTGTCAAAGGCCTTGGCAAGGTCCAGTAGAATCACCGTAAACCCATTACCCTTATCCAGTTCAGCCGTCACTGTGTTATAATACGTGAGCAAGTTACTGAGGCATGACCTACCCTTCACAAAACCATGCTGTCCCCGATACAGTATCCCATTTTCTTCTATCCAATCTTGTATTTTCCTCTTGACTATTTTCTCTAAGACCTTGACAATGATTGCTGATATGCTAATCGGTTGGTAATTTACAACAGCAGTCTTGGAACCACCTTTATGCAGTGGAACTATTTTCCCCTCTTTCCACCCGCTCGGGACTAACCCAAACCCGAGACTCAAATTAAACAAAATGGTCAAGGGTACTGACAATTCTTTAGCTGCTTCTCGTACAACACGAGCTGGTATACCATCCAATCCCACAGATGTATTGACATTGAGGTTATGCAATAGACTACTCACCTCCACTTCATTAACCACAATTCCCGTATAATCTACTGGTTTATTCGTTTCTGCAATGTCACCACCTGGATGATATACTTTTGCAAAGTGCTCACTTAGTAACTCAACTATCTCAACTGATTCAGTTACCTCCCTACCATCGGCATTCTTTAAAATCAATCTGCCATGTACATTTTTCCTTTTACTTGCTACATATCTAAAAAACTGTTTAGGATTCTCTTTAGCCTGCATGGCCAATGTTCTTTCGTAATCCTTTTTTGCTTTTCTTACCACACTCGTCACCCTTCTGGCCTGCGCTTTATACCGTTCATGTGCCTGCCGGTCACCCTTCTCCTTAAATTCCCTCCATAGTTGTTTCTTTTTTTGCAACTCAAGCTTAATGGTGTTATTCATCCATTTAACCCCTACTTGATTTATTATTCGGACTCTAGGTATACAGTCAGCCATTGCTTCATGCAAGCACTTCTTAACTACCTCCCATGCACTATCAACTTCTAGTCCTTGCAGTTGTACATGCCATGGCACTGAACCAATCAAACTCCTAAGTTTGTCATACTTTCCAGCCCGATAATTCCACATGTACCCTGTCTTAATTGAAAATTCTACACCTTTAGCCACCTCCCAAGTTAAGACCCTATGATCACTCTCACCGATTGGTGGCAATGTGGTCATATTTGTTACAGCCAAATCCTCAGATGTAATTACTAGGTCAAGCACTCTCTGACCCCTAGTATTTTCCATTACATGCTGTTGCAGATAGTTATCCCTTAATAACCGCATAAAATCCAGTTCCTTCCTCCCGTGTGTCCTCTCCTCACTCCAATCAATGCGACCATAGTTGAAATCTCCCATAATAATCACCCTCCTTCTATTTGCTTGTGCATACTGTCACCACCATCTTTTCCATCACCTGGTCTATAGCAGCACCCAATTGTATATTTAGTTCTGCTAGCCACAATCTCACACCAAATGGCCTCAAATGTGCTCTTTTCTCTATCCTGCAATTCAACTTCTATTCTCCTTGGCTGGAGCTCATCAGCTATCATCAACAATACTCCTCCCCCCATTTTATTCTCTCTGTCATTCCTGAACACACTATACCCATCACATTCAATCCCACTAGTTATATCATCTACAGTCAGCCATGTTTCACTAATACCTATAACCTGTGGTCTGGAAGTGCCAACCATGGCCAAAAACTCTTCCTTCTTGTTCCTAATACTCCTAGTATTAGTGTACATGAATTTAAGACCCCCATTAGCCCCAACCCTACCTTGATGCCTTATATTAACTATCCCACTCAAATTTGTTGTCCTTATTTGCTCTGGCATATTATATTCATTCTTACATTCAACTGCCTCCATAAGGACTGTATCTCTTCTCCCCCCCCCTAACAAATCTAGTTTCCCTGAATTTGCACATCCACTACATTCAGCAACACTTTCTCAAGTCTTCTTACACCGTAACCATTCAAATGCAAGCCATCCATCTTATATAGATCCTTTCGCCCATCAAACTCACTCCACACATCCATAAATTCCACACCACTCGTCATACATAACCCACGCATAAAGTCATTTGCAATTATAGCCCTCCTTTTAAACATTTCACTGTCATACCGTGGCAAAAGACTAATCATTCTAACTCTCTCACTCTTTTCTTTTGCTACCTCAAACAATTCATTCAGGTCTTCTATCATTTCCATTTTATCTCCTTTCAAATCATTCGTACTTGCCACAACAATCATTTCTTTCACCCTTTCCTTTTGCTCTCTAATAGACGCAGTTACGTCCTTTATGGTCGCACCAGGTTGGTACGATTTTGTCAAATCCTCTACTAACACACCTCGTACTAACGAGTCTCCATACAGCACTCTATCCTTCATTTTGTTCATGTTCACATTCATACGTCTATTTTTCCTGTCATACCTTTTATTATTGGTTGGTTCATTCAGTCTACTTTTGTTCATGCACTCTAGCTGCTGTTTTGCTCTTTCTATCGCACTATTCAACAACGCGATCTCACTCAATGCATCTATCTCATCTTTTTTGTTCTCTGAGAAACCATTTATACTATCATTCACACTTTCTACATTCACACTCTCACAATTTTCATGTACAACCTTGCCGTTTCTTGTCATATCCCTATTTCCTTCATTCTGAAGGTTGACAAAAATATCACACTCACGATCCGAAATACACTTCAATTCTGCATTCTCCCTACATTTTCTACACACATTCAATCCTTTATTATCATCTAACCACACTCCGACCGCACTCCGTAAAGCGTACATTTCACAGCTAGTACACTTACTCATTTCTTTTATGCTACCGTTCTTTGATAACGATGGCGAACCTTGATTACTGGCCGCCATTTTCCTTCGCACAGGTGCCATACTTATCTGTAACGTGTTTTGTCAAATTATACGTTACAGATAACATTTTTCTCTGTATTCTCTAAGAGCACAAGCACTTATTTGCAGGAACTTTTGATATTATTATTATTATTATTATTTGACACCTCCAGGGAGTCCAAAGACTCATCGAGGGAGAGTGTGCCAACAGCATCGAACGATTGGCCCCCTTTCAACTATTAACCGTGCTCAAACTTACTTAACTGAGCCATTAGTAGCAGAGGCTCTACCAATCAACCAACCTTTGCCGGCAAGGTTGGTTTCTTCTTTTCCTTCACTGCCTCTTTAACTTCCTGTGTCCACCATGGAGTTCTGATTTTTCTATCCTTGCAGTCAACCTCACCACATGGCTGAATCAATCAGGGTTTTCTTCAAGGTTGGCCACTGAATCTCCAAGGTTTGGTTTTTGTTCTCAAACTCTTTCATTTTTTCTTCAATAATCTTTGTGTATTTTAGTCTACAGTTCACATCTGAGAGCTGCTCAACTTTTATTCGCTTTATGACTTTCTTACATGTCATTCTTTTCAATATGAAATTCAATTTTATCCTGCTCAAGACTAAATAGTGATCACTTCCAATTTCAAATCCTCTGTACACTCTGGTGTCCTGCATCAGGGAGAAAATATCACTATCAACAATAACATAGTTAATGAGAAATCAAAAAATTCCTCCACTTCTACCTTTAGAACCATCTGTGGGACCATAGGCACAAATAAGTTTCATTGTCCAGTTCCCCATTCTGATATTTGCCCACATCACTCTACTTGAGACTGCCTGCCATTCAAGAAGATTAGCCTCGTATTTAGTGTTGAATACTATGGCTACTCCGTCTTTTCCTTGATTGTCATTGCCTGAATATAACATTTGGTATTTATTGCTCAGAAAGATATCACCAGTTTTTGTTGTTTTTGTTTCAGTCACCCCTATTATGTTGATCTGGTACTTATCTAATTCCTCAGCTAACTCCATTTCTTTGCCATTCAGGCTTCTTACATTGATAGTACCGATCTTTAACTCTGGTGATATTGAGTTGGGGTGTGTTTTCAGATTTGTTCCAGTAGCTGACTTTTCGCTGTTTGCCCTGGTTCCCTGGCGAACACAACGGGGACCTTGTTTAACCGGGTGACTCCCCTCCCGGCATGAAATTTTGTTATGTTGTACCATCATTTTGTATTTTGGTTTAAGCCAATAAGAATACAATTTGGTCGGCTAAATCCCAAATTGCCAGCCCATCCTCTTTCGTTCAGTATCCAGGTAGATACCCAACAGGGCGCACCACGAGAAGGTGAGGATTGGACATTAGGTCAGAAGCCTTGGTCGATTCTCCGCATTCCTTTAAAGGCTATGTGGAGGTCTTCTCTGAGTTATACAGCTTTGACCGTTAAGTACCCCTGTTGTCATTGTTGGAGTTTGAAAAGGTATCCAAAATTCCAGTTTTCTGGAATTTGGGATATTATGTAACTAATTCACTATATTGGACTATAAGTAATGAAATGAATATCTCAGTGACTTAGAAAATATATTATATTTTTTTTTTCTAGTTTCTAACAGAAGCTATGCTGGATTACAATATTCAAGGAAATAGACAACCCTTAAACGTGATTTCAGATATTGGGCATGCATTTCACTTTTCAGATACCAGATCATTTCTTTCTGTGAGTACATAAGCATATGTTTGTATATACTGAAATATCAAATTTTGGTCAAATTAAGAACTTAATCTGACTGAGATTTATTAAATTTGAATCAAATGTTTAATGTAGCAAATTGAGTGAAAAATAGGAGTTTGCAAAAATAATTTTGAGACTTATGGCTGTAGGCTGTAGCAGTTTTTGAGATACTAACCATAATTTCTCCATTCATTATGTTGGATTTAATATCCACTTAATTTATATATATTAAGTATTGACTTGGGAAAAGAAACTTTCACATTTTTAAAAATTTCATTGTGAATGAAGATTTTGTAGTTTTCATTTAAATATTTTTTTTCGGAGAATTGAATGCTGGTTATTAGAGATGTTGGAGGGTTTTAATTTGGAAATTAGGAAATTTCATAATTTGGAAAATTAAACTATTTTAATGAATCACAGTTACATTGGTATTATCACATACAAATTCAGTGAGGTGATAAAATCTGTTACACAAAAGTATGCTAATTAGTGGTAATCTTGAAATTATGTTCTGTTGGACTTTGTCTTTTTATTGATGTAGAAGAGTATCCTAAATTTTTGGCAGCTTTATGCAGAAGTTGGAAATATTTAAAATTGCATTAACAGATTCTTTAAATAATCTTTTTTACTCTGTAGGTGCACTGATGGAGAACCATGGATTTATCATGGTTCTCCATGTAATCCTTATGTAATCTTTGTTTGTCTTTAGTATTGAAGTTATAATTTGTACAAAGCTGGAAAAAATTTGGGACACCCTCATAGATAACAGAAAAGCTAGCTGTCGGCTTAACACCAAGGAATAACAATCATGCAGCCAGAGTGTGCACTTCCTAGCAATCCTCTAGAATTTATGGTGTTAAGAGCATTTCTAATTAGAGCAACAGACTGGGAGTTTTTTTTTGATGTTGCTGTGACAGCAATGAAATAGCAAATTTGTTCAAATACTTCAATTTTCAGCACATATTGGAATAAACTATTAAAATATACTAAATTTAATTAAAACATACCCCCCCCCACACACAAAGTATTCAAAAGGTGTCGCTGTAGCCCAGTCATGGAATTACTTCATGCACAAACTTTGTTTTCTTACACTTGGATAAAGGATTAAACCAAGTATATAATTACTTGGTATGTTTAATTTATAGTATAACCAAGTGGAAAAACTTCCAATGACTTTCTCTAATGCAGAGTATTTTATGGGAAGGGTAGTGACACTTCCCATAATGCATAGTATTATACATACCCATAAGGATATGTGCTTTGCATTATGGGATACTAAGGTAAGTGATGTGAAGTCATTAACTTCAATATACGAGTTGCCCCAGTCCTGAAAATAGTTCAGGTGCAAACTTTGTTTGCTTACACTTGGATAAAGGATTAAGTCAAGTATATAATTACTTGGTATCTTTAATTTATTATTATTATTATCCAGGCCTCCATGGAGTCAAAAGACTCATTGTGGGAGGTCGTTTTTAGAAAACACGAAGTTTATCATAACACTCCTTGAACTCATTAACCTTTCCCGCTCCAACCACTCTCTCAGGCAATGTATTCCAAGGTTCAACCAACCTCCATGCAAAGAAACCACTCCTCACCCTCTTGTGTACAGCCTCTTGTGTACGCCTCTTGTCATCGCTCCTTCCCGCCGTTCCACCAAGTGAAAGAACTCTCCAACACATATTGGAATAAATTATTAAAATATACTAAATTAAATTAAAATATGCTCTCTCACACCACACGCAATTTATACTCCATCCATTTAGATGAACACAAAACTTACACGTGCAATCACAACTATGGTCAATCTGGTCTTTCAGACCATGGATTGGATACCACTCACAGATCTCCTTGAAGAAACCACCATGCTACATCACAGTAAATTTAAGAAAGAAAGTTTTTAGAATCCACAGCGGTACTTAGAAATCAACCAAATTTAAACAAATATGGTTGCAAATAACTTCCCAAAATTTGGAAAACATTAATCCTTGGAGATCCCAATTTACAACCTAGGTCTCCTACAAAGGCCCATAGAGGGCACACCATCCACCTAGGACTCTCGAGTCATAGCCACTTTTTATTCAATATTGTGTTACCTTTGTGTGTATGTGTTGCAAATGTTTGTTGTAATCTCTGAAGATATCTCAATGACAGATGAAATATTGGAAGCATTAAAAATAGTTTTTAATCTTTCCTAGTGATACTCCATTAAACCTCCAACATTATGTCCTCCCAGCACTTAAGCCTTAATACATGATTAAAACTGTCCCTTGTGCACAAATGGGTATGAGGTCAGATTGTTATGGAGAACCAGGATTTTTTCATATTGATGGACTGTATAACTCTACAAATGCAGGTTTCAATTTCTTCAATGTAATCAGTTACCATTCTGAATTAAGTTTGATGCCTCTCACCACAAATTCTGCAATGAAGATCCCAGCTCCCTGTGTTCCAGAACATGGTTGTAATGGCTTGACTAAGATATCACCTGTGAAAACACTCAGGCTTTTTACTTAGGTTATCAAAATCCTCTTTCATTGAGGATTTTGACTACTTAAATGACTTTTTATCTCCTATATAGTTATTCTAGGCATCCACCCACAAAAAGTTAATAAATATTCAAATCTTGGTGCAGTTAATATATTTATTAAAAGTATAATCTTCAAGTTTTGGACTTCAAATCTGTATTATATTAAGGATGAAACTTTTTCTGAACATACATTTTGAGATATCTTAAAAATTAAGGTTTGACTCATATGCAGAATTTTTTACATTCTTTTTTAGAGTACTGTACGTTATGTTCTACCCTACTTAGTCAGCAAGGCAACACCTCAGATTTCCTCATTATTGAAGATACTTGCCAAGCAGATGCACATGCATCGTAGGGAAATGTTGATGAATAATTTTAAGTATATCTTCTCTTATTTGGTCTGTCATTGTGAAAATGAAGAACTCAGAAAAGCTCTCATATATGTTCAGGTATGTGACAGTAATAATGAACTGGTTGTTTTTGAAATTTGTGACTTTTGCAGTAGAATGCAAAAATAGTATATCACACACACACACACATATATATAATAAATAATGATGATGAAATTAAATAAAGTATATAAAATTAAAAAAAATTATATCATTACATATGCTTAGGACAACAGATATCATTGGAACAAAATATCATGGACGAAATTAAAAGATGCATGATGCTTGGTTGGAAAGCATTTAGAAACTTACAGTCAGTATTCAAAAGCCAGCTGCCATTATGCCTGAAGGGAAAAGTTTTTAGCCAATGTATTCTTCCTATATTGACTTATAGCTGTGAAACATGGACACTTAAATGCAAAGGAAATTGAAAAATTAAGTTAGTATGGAGAGAAGTATGCTTCGTATCACAAGACTATTGTATCACAAGACTGGATCACAAAAGAAACGTGGATAAGAAATCAAACCAAAGTTTCTGACATCATAGGAAGAGTGAAACATCTGAAGTGGCAATGGGCTGGGCATATTGCTCAAAGACGAGATCAATGATGGACAAAAGAAGTGCTGTAGTGGATTCCATGAGAAGAAACATGACCACGACTCTGACCTAAATCATGGTGTATTGATGATATCATCAGATTTTCAGGAGTGACATGGTAAAGGAGAGCCATGAACAGACAGTTTTGGAGTAATCTTGGAAAGGCTTTCATCCAGCAGTGGATTGACAATGGCTGATGACGATGACCCCCCCCCCCCAAACACACAGGAATGAAAACTTGTTTATATATTTTTGTGTTTTCAAAATAATACAATTAGTTATATATTTCATATTGTTAAAACCAGTATTAAGTTCACTAATATTTAAAGCTAATTTAAAAGTAATTTAGGAAGCATTAAATAGTCTCTTTAGTTGAATGGCTTTCACTGTATCTACTTATAGTATTATTGTCAAAGCCAAAAGCAGTCCTCGGAGGGTGCCTCAGAAATTTCACATCTCAGTAATGTGTTAGAATCAGCAGCCAGTGACCAACAAGTAATTTCCTCTGTGTAAATATACCTAATATTGTGATAAGTTGGTTAATCTTATCTATGTTATGTGTACATGCCCTCCATCCAGTTTGGCTCTGCTATAGGATGAAAAATCTTACTATTTCATGAAGAGGCCAGCTAATTTACATGTAGTTGAAAAGTCCTTATAAAGATTCCTTGCATCCTTAGGTCATTAAAGTATAGTATGAGTGAGAGTACCCTGGAGTACTTCAGCATTGATAAAGAATCCGTGAGAAGCAATTATCCACCATGACATATAGTAATGATCAGAGAGGAAACTGACAATCCAATCCAATCATGAAGGATAGGAAGCAGACCATGAAACGTTAGCTTGGGCAGAAGATCTTGATGCCAAACATAATTGAATGTCTTGGAAACATTAAAGTGACTGCATGAATTTCTCCAAATCTTTCCATGGCCTCTCCAAAGGTGGATAATGTTAGCAAGGAGATCTGTAGAATAAGAATGGCAGAATCAGTATTAGTCATCACTGATTAACAGATGGATCTCCAGGTATTAAAGAAGCTGGTTGTTGAATGGCATCAATTTCGAGAGTATTGAGATAAAGGCATCTTCCTTTTTAGGGGCAATCTGGAAAAAAAAAAGGCTCACTTCCATGTTGTTAGGTAAATGCCAGTTGAGTGTGACAGCTTATACAGATGATATAGGATGATTATTAATTCTGGAACACAAGTTTTAGCACAGCTGGAAGGATACCATCTGGACTAGAAGATTTATTAGTATCATGGCTGTTCAGTATTTTTCTGAAGTCCTTTTGCTCAACAGCCATGACAAGAGAACAGAAGGCTCGGCTGCCATTTTTTCAGGAGGCAAGCTTATTGTTTCGTTTAACTCTTATGACATCTACTCTGGGCTGTAATGTAAGCCAAGTGAGAATCTGGAGTTTTTAACTAGAGCCATCCAATGTGTGCCTGAATTTTGTCTTGTTCTGCTTTGGCACATTTGTTGGATAACCAGGGCTTGGGTGGAGGACTAGGATTTGCAGTGGAGTGAGGAATGAAGGGCCGCATTCCTGCAAGAATAATTTCAGTTGTTCACTTTATGTGCTTGGATTAAAGAGCAGAAATAATAACAATAACAGCCCATGGAAAGGAGATATGAAAATCCTAACAATTATCCCAACTGGCACCATTGTAGTGCCATAGGATACTCAGCTGAGAGAAGGATAATCTTTAAAAAAAAAATAAGCATGAACAAAAACTGAAAACTTTATTAATAAGAGACCATACGATTTAATGAATAAAATACAAATTGCCAACCAGTTTCGCTAGCTACTGTCTAGCATTATCAAGGCTGTACTGGTGTAAATACAAATGCAACGTTACATGAATACAGAAGCGTTAGTACCTATTAGGCCATTACATTTGATAATTCTCGTTTGGAAGTGCACATGCGTTAGTCAGAATCTGGTACATGACCACATGTTGTGTGGTTTTTCGCGAATTGTAGTTCTGTTGAGCTGAGAGAATTGATGAGATTTTTCCATATGTCTTTAAGAATAGCACCCTGATTTCTCTTTAAATTGCTGCCTGTGTGTAGCACCACTGCTGATTCTTTAAAAGTTCTGTGTCTGTAGTCATTCTCGATGTAAGGCATAGAACTGTTTTTCCAGTCTATAATATGATTGGATATCGTAAAATGGTGAGCTAAACCTGATGTGGTTATTCTGTTGTGATTTACGTCTCCCACATGTTCTTTCTGTCTTATTTCAAGACTTCGAGAAATAGAAATCAGGGTGCTATTCTTAAAGACATATGGAAAAATCTCATCAATGCTCTCAGCTCAACAGAACTACAATTTGCGAAAAACCACACAACACGTGGTCATGTACCGGATTCTGACTAACGCATGTGCACTTCCAAACAAGAATTATCAAATGTAACAGCCTATAGGTACTAACGTTTCTGTATTCATGTAACTTGGTGCATATGTATTTACACCAGTACAGCCTTGATAATGCTAGACAGTAGCTAGTGAAACTGGTTGGCAATTTGTATTTTATTCATTAAATCGTATGGTCTCTTATTAATAAAGTTTACAGTTTTAATACATTAGACCAAATATGAACAATTTAAGCATGAACAAAGTCAGAGTTGCCAAGAGGAGAGCTAACATCAGCAGTGTATTTGAAGTGAAGCTGAATACCAGGAGAATGATGAGGATTATCTGGTATTCTAGGTTGTTTAATGATTTATGTTAGATCATTACTCACAGCAAACAGTTGTACTTCTCTTCCAGCTTGGTCTGTGAAGTTAGAGAAGAGGGCCTTCTGTGAATTATACACCCTCTGTCCAAAAAGAAACCGAACTTTTCGAAAATAAAAGAAACTTGTGGTTCCACCTGTTGTATCTTTTTGTTGTCGAAAGCGATAGCGTTGTGTCAACTGTTTATGGCATTTGTTTCATCAGAAGCTGAGAAGTAGTGCCAAGAGTGACAGTGTGTTTTGTTTTCTCTGTTTGAAACTCAAAAAATGAGTTTCAAACAGAGAGCTGCGATTGACTTTTGTGTTAAACTTGGCAAAAGTTTTACTGAAACGCATCAAATGCTTCAAAAAATCATATGTGGTGATGAATGTTTATCCCGTAATCAAGTTTGCAAGTGGTTTAAGCAATTTCAAAGTGGTCGTGAGACGCTTGAGAACGACGAAAAGCCAGGCCATCCAAAAACTGGACTGAGCAAAGTTAACATCTAAAAAATGCGTGATTTCATCAAAGAAAACCTGAAATTGTCCGTGAGATTGATTGAAGATGAATTCATCATCATCTCATCATCTTCCTTATACCCTCTTTTACCTTGCGGTGTCGAGGGTCCATTGATCATCGGACCTCACTCCGTTTACAGGATAAGGTGGTCAGCCTTATGCCCCGGTGTATCCTATGGTCTGTAGTGTTGAGTTCTCAAGGCCAGTTTGCCTGCTTTGCGGGATGAAAAACCCCAGAATAAACTGGGGAAAAAACCCTGCTGTCCACGCCCAAGACTGGTTAACTTGGCTATGGCTAAGGAAGATCCTTCAGCTCCTCACGTCATCGACGGGAATCGAACCTAGGACACTCCTTCCCCAGGCATATGGTTGCGAAGCGCAATTCCAAAATCGACCATGCACAACATTTTGGCCGAGAGTTTGAGTCTTCATAAATTGAATTCGCGATTTGTTCCCAACAACTTGACCAACGACCAAAAATTGTATTGAATTGAACACTGCAAGGGCCTCATTAAAACCGCTCATGATGAAATGTGGTGTTTTGAGTATGAGCCCAAAACAAAGCACCATAGTGCTGAGTGGAGACCACCAGAAGAGGGGCATCTGAAAAAAGTCGCTTGGAGAAGTCAAAAGTAAAGAAAATGCTGATTTGTTTCTATGATTCCAAGGGCATTATTCACACAGAATTCATTCCGCTTGGTCAAACAGTCAATGGTGAGTTTTATCTTGAAGTTTTGAAGCGATTGATAGTGAGACTTCATCGGATACGGCATGAATATCGTGATGACCGACCGTTCATCACTGTCATCCTTGGCACTATAACTTCGCTTCTAATGAAACAAATGTCATAAACAGTTGACACAACACTAATGAAGGTTGTCGCTTTCGACAACAAAAAGATACAACTAGTTTCTTCTATTTTCGAAAAGTTCGGTTTCTTTTGGGACAGAGGGTGTAGATAGTGGAATATCAATGAAAAATTGTCACTGTTTGGGTAATTACAGGATGACTACGAAGTCTGGAAAAATAGCTGAATATACATAATCAATGGTTTATTGATATAACATTACAATACATGTTATGTTAAATGATATTGTCCTTCATTAAGTATGTGGTTCAGTGTACTGTGCAAAGTGCAGTGAATGTGGTGCATTAATGCACCATTTCCATCTACCTTGTACATGCATTAGTGATGTGTTGCCTCTGATGAATTGTGTGTCTGATATTTGCTGATATACCTGAGCATTTAGCATATCCCAGAAGAAGCCAAGGGGGGACTCAGATCTGGCAAGCATACAGGCCCACTTCACATGGTCACATTGTCCACTGCAGTTGGAGAAATTATCATCCAACCACTCCTTTGTGTAATGGGATGGTGCTATCCTGTTGGAATCACTCTTGGTGATCTTCCCCTAGCCCATCTAGTGTCAGCATTAATTTGTCTCTTAACTAGGTCAAATACATTTTGCAAGTTCTGTTACCTTCACAGAAAAATGGTTTCAAGATGTGCTTTCCACAGGCCACGCCATCACCTTTACTGTCCCTATCAGGGGAATTCACACTGAATTCCCCTGATAGGGAATTCAGTGTGAATTGTGTTGTTACTAATATTGAATGTTTTTTTTTTAAGGGGATATTTTATCCCACATTACTTCAAAGCTGAATAAGAAAACTCTAAGATAAAAATCAAAGAGTTTCATGCCGAATATAGCAAACTATAAAAGTTCGGCGAGTCCAAGTATGAGCAAACACCTGGGTGGTACAATATCGGGCAACTCGTTGTAAAGGTGGATAAAGCTACGATCGCTATTCCTAGTATTTACCCTAATGTAAAACTCGTCCCCTAGGGGATGTATGTTGTTTTACATTAAGGGAGATAGGTCACTACTCAGACCGGTTTCAACCTTTATTGAGGTCTCATCAGTGAGTAGGTAGACCAAATAATACCAAGATTATAGAGATAATAGCTTTAATACTTTACAGTACGAGTTGTCAAAAAGGTGCACAGATAAATTAATGAAATAAAGAGCCAAAAGGCTTCACTTTGGTGATGTTAAAATTATTTAAATCAATTATTTAAATGAAAATGAAATAGCGGATGAGGTTATGGCCTTGGAAGGTGAGGATGGGAGTGAAGATAATGAGGAAGAAGAAACAACACGTCCAGATGTTAAATTATCAGTGATTAGATCGCATCTCGACGATCTAATAACATTTATTGACAATTCATCAGATAATGAAATTCAGCTTTATCACACACATTTTCATAATTTTAGGGAGTTAATTATAAAAAAAAGCAAAATTCAAAAGTTCAAAAAAAAATTTGATAGTTTTTTCAAAGCAGGATTACCTAAACCAAGCGCCTCAACATCGAACATTAACTTCACACCAGAACGGACCCCCCCCCCGCCCGAATTAGTTCGTTATATCGAGGGTTTACTGTACTTCGTCTGCAAACTTTGTGTGCTTATGCACAATAATGCAATGTGGTCGTATCAAAGCTTTATAAAGAGTAATGATAACAAACTCCCTTATTTCTGCTTATCAGTTTGTTCTTCAATAACCTCCCTCTCACTTCTGCCATAACAATATCTTCACTTGTATAATATACCCTTGCAAAGTTATCACCCAGTAGCTCAACAGTTTCATCTGCCTCCGTCACCTCTCTACCATCACTACTCATTAAAGTTATCCTTCCGTAGTTATTCTTCCTCATACTTGCAACATAACAGAAGAACCCTTTGGAGTTTCTTTTTATCTGCTGAGCTAACTTCTCATAATCTGATTTTTCCTTACTTACCATGCTGGTCACCTTTCTCCTTAATATACCCTCCATAGCACTTTCTTTTTTTTTTTTTTGCAGCTAATGCTTAATGATACTACTCATTCACCTAACTCAGGGGTCGGCAACCTGCGGCTCTTTGAATGAATAATTGCGGCTCTTTCTGTTATTAAGCAATCTATTTTTGAATAATGCAAAATGAATGTTATTTGTTAAATTAGAAACTAAAAACCCTAAATTCAGCATTTAAAATAAATTAAGGACGTTTTACATTAAGTGAAGGATATTTTACAATTGGAAATAGTATATGCGATGCTGAAAAATGTAATACTTTCATGTTTGAACTCTTTGAAATCATACACGATAATCCTTCTTTACATTCTATTTACATTTTACAAAAATTCTACTTTATGGTGAATATGACTTCCCATTTAAACGCACTAAATAAGAAACTACAGGGAAAGGGAAATACATCAGTTTTGCTTTTAGATTTCGTTTGAACAAAAATTATATTTGCTTGCGACAGACTTAGAGAAAGGCACATTATACATACAATCTCCCATTAAATGCAGATTGCATATTGAGTAAATATGCAATCTGCATTTAATGGGAGATTTGAGGAATTTAGAAAGAACAAGGCAACTATGTCATTTTTATTGCGACCACTTGAAATTAATCCTGCCAAACTAAATTTTTCACCTTTTGCTGGAATTGATGAGGCTGCATTTCAACTTCAGTTAGAGGACCCCTGAAAACCCAGGATTTGTGGAATTCAAAATTTAGAAATCTTAAAGCTGACCTAGAGGAGTTGGAAAGACAAAAATCTGCCCTTGCAATATAACATAAATGGTCTGAAATAAAAGATCTTAAAAAGCAAGATTGTATTTGACACGTGGAATTGTTTACCGGACACTTACATTCGGTGATTTCAAACATAAGCATTTGGACTTCTAACGATTTTCGGATCGACATATTTCTGTGAGCAAATATTTTCTAATATGAATTTTATTAAAAGTAAGTTGAGAAACCAATTTAACAATGCGAGTCTTTCGTCATGTTTGAAAATGAAAATTACGATGTATTCACCGCATATTGAGAAACTATCCCAAGAAGTTCAACAGCAAAAGTCGCACTAAGAATATATTTTAAATTAAAAAAAAATTAAAGAAATAGATATGTTATTGGATTTTATACATATGTTTTTGTAAGAAGGAGGAAATCATTGTTTTATTATTTAATATTTAAAAATATCATATAATTTCGTGTGACATGCCAACCCCTATGTTTTACAAGTATGATAGCGTGTTACTGTAAAAAAAAAAAAAAAAAAAACTGAATAAATAATTTAATTATAATATTTTTAAATGTAGTTTCTAATCTGAAGCAGTGATGAGCAATTAAATAATAAATCAAATACTCGGTTCGATCTGCATAAAGAATATTTTCTTTTTCTTTGATAAGAAAGTATTAATTTATTTTCCATTATTTAGGCATATTTTAATTTTTTAACCTGCACAAATAAATCCACATGTAAAAATCAACATTCATAAAATAGATTTTTAATTAAAATAGACTAATTCTGCTATACAAAACGAATACCGTAGAATGCACAAAAAACCTGAGAGGGCCATATGCATATCGTGGACCATTGGTTGCTCATCACTGCATGTGGCTCTCTAAATTTTTTTTAACAGATATAATTTTAAAAATGGCTCTTCAATCCAAAAAGGTTGCCAATCCCTGATCTGACTCTTACTCAATTTACCTTCCATTATAGTATTGGAATATATATATAGCATGATATTGCTTCCTCCAGATACCCCTTGACTGTTCTTTATGCACTGTTATATACTCTATAACAAAGTGAAAAAACTTCCTACAAATTTTCATCATTCATTCACTAGGCAATTTTTTTTTCTTAAAAATTAGTTTAATCACAATTGTTTTTTTTTTTTTTACATTTAGCATTTCATTATAAATTGTATTTTTTATTATTATTATTATTATTAAACAAGACCTCATGGAGTCAAAGACTCATCTAGGAGGTCCTTTTATCTCGCACACATCTCATCATACCGTGTCTTAAACACATTCAAACTCCTTGCAGACACCACACTCTCAGACAAGGCATTCCAATCACTCACAACTCTGCACAAAAAAAACCTGCCTCTCACTCCCCTACTCACACCCTCTTTATACAGTTTCCAGGGATGACCTCTGGTTCTCCCCTGATCTCCCACTATTCTCTGTAGAACTTCTCCACCATTGATCCTATAACAACCCCTTACCAACTTGTAGATCTCTTATCATATCTCCCCTCTTCCTTCTCTCCACTAGACTCTGCAAATTACATCTTTTCAATCTTTCCTCATACTCAATATTCCAGAGGTCAGAAACTACCTTAGTCAGTCGCCTTTGGACCCTTACCAACATCTCTTCATCCTTCTGAAAACCAGGTGACTAAATCTGGGCACAATAGTCAATGTGTGGCCTAATCCAAGCTTTATACAACAGAACAAGAATCTCCCTACTTCTACATGTCAGTGTCCTCCGCATCATTCCCAGAAGCCTTTGTGTTGTCTTCACAATTTTGGCGATGTGTCCCCTCAATTTTAGATCCTTATCCACTATCACCCACAGATCTCTTATTTCCTCTACTTCCAACAATATATTCTCACCAAGCATAAATTCTGCATCCCATCTTTGTTTTCCAAATTTTAAAACCTTACATTTTGCAACATTGAACTCACATCCCCATTTGCTTGCCCAATCACTCAATTTATTTAAGTCTTCTTGCAAGGCCACAACATCTTCACTACTCTTTATGGTTCGTCCCAACTTTGCATCATCTGCAAACAACTGAATATCTCCATCCAAATCTTTGCCAATATCATTAATATACAAGTTAAATAGTAATGGCCCTAAAACAGCCCCCTGAGGCACTCCACTAGTGACTTTCCTTTTCCTGGATATTGCACCCCCATACACAACTTGTTGATACCTATCAGATAGCCAGTCTCCAATCTAATGCACTAATCTAATATCCAACCCCATCTGCTCTAGTTTGACTGTCAACTTATCATGAGGTACTCTATCAAAAGCTTTTGTGAAATCCAAGTATATTACTGTGTATCCTTCTCCTCTGTCCAAGGAAGCAGTCACTTTATTGTAATAAGTAGATTACTAAAACATGACCTCCCTTTAGCAAATCCATGCTGTCCATCAAAGATTATACCATTGTTGTCAACCCAACTCTGGATCCTAGTTCTCACAAGCTTCTCCAACAACTTAACCACAACACCTGACACACAGATAGGCCTATAGTTTGATGCTTGAATTCGATCACCTCCTTTATGAAGTGGCACAATCTTGCCCTCCTTCCACTCTTTAGGAACTTGACCAAGTGCAAGACTCGTATTAAAAAAATATGTCAAGGCAGGTGTCAACTCTCTGGCACATTCCTTCAAAATATGCGGTGATATATTATCAAGTCCCACAGCTTTATTTACATCTAGTTTACTCAACTCCCCAAACACCTCTTGCTCACTTACAGTCAGTCTCTTCTCCCCATCATCAACTGCTCTTAATCTCTCCATGAAGTCACATTCACAAGATTGAAAGATCTTTATGAATTGCTCATTAAGTATCTCCATCACACATTCTGCAACAGCTGTCTTTATACCATTTCCTCCAATCAATGTCATCCTTCCATAATCATTCTTTCTTTTGCTGGCTACATATCGAAAGAACTCCCTAGGATTCTTTTTGGCTTCATTAGCTAACTGCTGTTCATACCTCTCTTTAGCTACTCTCACCAACCAAGTCACCCCTCCTTGCCTGGTCTTTGTAGACCTCATGAAATTGGTTACTTCCACTTCTCTTATGCTGCCTCCACAACGCCCGTTTTCTCTGTATTGCATGCTTAATCTCTTTATTCATCCATCTCACACCTACCTTATTTAACCTTCTCACCCATGGTATACATTTAGACATTGCATCTACTAAATAGATTTTGAAAATCCCCCAAGCTGCATTGATCTCTTTTCCAGCTAACTCCTCATTCCATACTACACCTGAGCTCTTCATAATCACCCCCCTTGTAGTTCCACATATACCCTTTTTTCACATGGGTCCTTGCTCTGCTGGCAATCACCTCATGGTCACTTTCACCAATTGGTGGATGATTTGACACCTCATTGATAATTACATCCTCTGATGAGATGACCAAATCCAAGACCCTTAATCCTCGTATGCCCTCTGTTACATACTGTCTGAGGTAGTTATCCCTCAAAAATTCAAGAAACTCATTTTCTTTACTTCCAGTTGCTATCTCTTCATTCCAGTCTATATTGCCATAATTAAAATCACCCATAACGATCACCCTTTTCTTATTTGCTTGGCTTATTTGATTATACATTTCGCTATCACCACCATCCACATTACCAGGTCTATAACAACATCCCACCAAGTATTTGATTCTATTCACCTCTATCTCACACCATACTGCCTCAAAACCACTGGCCCTATTTCCCTCTTGCATTTCCACCTTATATGGACATAACTCTTTCTCTATCATCAATAGCACTCCCCCTCCCTTTTTACCCCTTCTATCCTCACGAAACACATCATACCTTTCCATCTCTATTCCTGTCAGGATGTCGTTCTCATCTAACCATGTCTCACTTATTCCGACAATCTCTGGGTGCACAGACGCAATTAGTGCAACCATTTCATCCGCCTTGTTTCTTATACTTCTAGCATCGGTATACAAACACAACAACTCATTTCTGGATCTACAACTAGTTCCACTGATACCACTCACTCGATGTGATCTCTCCATGCTGGACTGGGGCCATTTCCCTTTCTGCTTCTTCATTTTAGAACCCTTTGCAATTCCATCTGTTTCCTCTTGATCCCTGGTCATCCCATTACTTTCCTGCCTACACATGCTCTCACCTTTTGGAGCATCCACCTTTCTCACGCTGTGTACCCCTGTCCACCCTGAGCCTCCCCGTTTCACTGCTCCTCTTGCAGACCCATTCTCTCATTTTCTATACTCATACCACTCACTTCCCCATTCATTTCCACTTCTTCAATCTCTCCTGTCTTACTCTCCTGCTCTTCCACATCACTCCCCTCTTGATCTGATTGTCTCTCCAAGCGACTCACACCATAACCACTCAAATGCAGTCCATCGCTCCCATACAGCTCACTTCGTCCCTCAAACTCATTCCACCCATTAACAAACTGTACTCCCATTTCCTCACACGTTTCAGCCAGAATATCATTCATAATCCTTGCTCTCCGCCTCATTTCACCACAATCATACCTAGGCAACACAGACTACCCTTCCTGTCACACTATTCTCTTTTATCTTTCCAAGCAGTCTCCTGATATTCATTTTGACATACTCTTTGTTCTCTCTCAAATCATTTGTACCAATTAATACAATTAACTCTTTTGCTCCCTCCCACCTCATATTCAATGCCTCAATCACTCTACTCATTTTACCACCTGGAAAACATACCTTGTGCATTTTATCCTCTAGCACACCTTTAATAATGGAGTCGCCATACGCCACTTGCTCATCTTTCATTAACTCTTTCATGCCATCATGATTTATTTTAATAGTTTTGACCTGAATTCTCTTAATTTCATTCTGCATCCATTTCATTTCTTGCTTCATCCAATCCAATTCACCTTCCGAACCTCGCGACACAGTCTCTCTATCATTAAATCTTTCTAACTTTCTAACTCTCGACCCCCCTCTTCTCACTTTCTTTCTCATTCATCCTTCTTTGTTTCCGTACTTTCGGTCCAACATACGTCCAACTTTCACTATCATTCTTCTCACTTTCACTCTCATTTATCTTTCTTTGTTTCTGTACTTTCGGACTAACATGCGTCCAACTTTCACTATCATTCTTCTCACTTTTACTGTCATTCATCTTTCTTTGGTTCAGTACTTTCGTTCCAACATGCGTCCAACTTTCACCATCATTCATTCTTTTTTCGCTATCATTTATTCTTTCGATTTTTTTTACTTGCAATTTCTGCATCACGGCATTTCTACTTTCATTTGTTCTCTCAATTTTGTTTCTTTCCGCCTCACTTTCGTCCCTTTTAACATCAGTTGTCAAATTGCTCTTTTTCTTTTTTCCTGATTTTTTAACATTTTTTCGCCTCTCTTACTCACCATCGTTCTCTTTCAAACGTACACTCGCGACACAATCGGTACTAGCATGTTCTGACATCAATTTCATATTCGCATTCATCAGTTCCTCGTTCAGGTCACACTTCGCACACACCCTTCTTCCATCCGCTCTAAACATCCACAAATCATTTATGTAATCGAAGGAATACATATAACAGACCTCACACTTAACGAAATGACTGAAATCTAAATTAAAATCATGGAATGACAATGCCGCCGCCATTTTTTTTTTCTCTGCAGGTTACTAGGTTTAATAATAATGATTTCGTAATTTAGTTTAGGCAAGAAAAAACCCCCACACTAATAATATCGGTAGCGTATAACATTTACAGCCGCTCTTACTTAAACAATTACGCATATATACTTAATTATTCCTAGTAAAACTTATCTGAATCAGGAGCTCTTCAAATCGCGTCTGCAGCACTTGGCCCACTAGCGCCCTCTGATATTCCAGCAGATTTCACATTTTTCACTATATTCTCTGATATTTTTCTTTAAACCATAAACAGCTGACTCTCTTCTAATATATTCATCTTTTATATGATATAATTTTTATATTTATTCTCTTAAAAATCTCATTTCCGATTGAGACAATAGAATGGGAGTGTCCATTATTTTATATAATTTAACTTAGATTTTGTGCAGATTTAATTAATTGAATAATAATTATTAATTGTAATCATTGATTTAATTTAAATGATTAATATATTTTAGTAATAATTAAAAGGTATATAAGGACTGATTCACAGTTTATAGGCCTCTGGACTGAATTTGATGGAAGGATAAAAGAACTTATTTAAGACTGATAGATTGCACTTGAATTTGGAGTTAGAAGTTTGTCAGTGAGACAAATGTCATGTCAGTGAGAGAGAGAGAGAGTCCCCCACCCCTAACATAGTATGCCTGTATATGAGTTTTGTAATATCAGATCTCCAGTCAAATTTTACTTGAATGTCCTCATTTCATGAATGAGCACAGTTATTATTTTAGTTGTATTCATAATCTTTCCGAATCCTATATACTCAGGTAGATTTTATTAGATTTTATGTACCCTTTTAAGGCCTTTTTTTGTTGTTTTAGAACATTTTACAATTTTTCATTGATTATTTTACAAACTAATTTTTATCCGTTTTTATATACTTGTTTTTGTACATCTTTCTTTTTAGAAATGCATTTATATACATATATAAATACATATATATTACATATACATATAAGTATTTGCATATGCATATATATTATTTATATATGGGAGAAAAATATATCCTTGAAGTATGGAATAATTACTTCAAAAAATTGCTAAATAAAACAAACAGTGAACTCAATAGGCATACAGTCATGAATACATATCCACACTTGAAGTAGAAAAAACCATCAAATACTTGAAATGTGGAAAGGCAGCAGGAGTAGATGATATTTGACCAGAAATGTTGAAGTATGGTGGTATAAAAGTCTTACAGTGGCTGCACTGCATAGTTCAAAAGGCCTGGACAGAGGGACGAATTCCTGATGATTGGAGTAGAGCTCTCATAGTACCCATATATATAAAAAGGGAAATAAAACTGAATATGAGAATTACAGAGGTATTTCTCTACTGAGTGTTCCTGGTAAGATTTATGCTAGTATACTTGAGAAACAGTTGATAAGAGTTATGGAAGAAAAGGTTGGTGAAAAACAAGCTGGATTCAGTCCAAATAGAGGCTGTCAGGACAAGATTTTCACTTTACAACAAATAGTCGAGAAATCATGGGAATATAACAAAGATGATCTGTATTTAAGTTTTGTCAATCTGGAAAAGGCATATGACAAGGTGCCAAGAGAGAAGCTATTCAATACGCTACAGTTATATGGTGTCAGTGGGGCATTATATCAAGCAATATTCAGTCTTTATTTGAGTTGTAAATCAGCAGTTAGAATTGAAGGAAGTACAGGAAGATGGGCTAATGTTAAATCTGGTGTGAGACAAGGATGTACATTATATCCCACTGTTATTCATTATTTATATGGATCACATTATGAAGGAAAGTGGTATTAAACATGATATCAGAATTAGAGATGTTAATGTCAGCTGTTTGCTTTATGCAGACGATGTTATACTTCTAAATAAATCCGCTACAAGTTTGCAAGATTCCCTGACTAAATTGAATAACTTGTAATAGATATGGTATGAAGGTCAGCAGTAAAAAGACAAAGACAATGAAAATAGGTAGAATCGTTGAAAATGTCAACTGCATTGTGAACGGAGAACCTGTGGAACAAGTAAAACATTTCAGCTACTTCGGCACGATTTTTAGAGATGGTAAATTAAATATGGAAATAGACAACAGAATCAACAAAGCTGGTATGGAAGGAAGTCAACTGAATAAATTTATATGGAATAAGAGAGAAATTTGTCAAAACACTGTCTTGTATACAGCTAATTTAGTGTTTTGACTAATTTCTCTCTTATTCCATATAAATTTTCAAACCAGTTTTAACTTATGGATCTGAGAGCTGGGTCAGAAGTAAAACACTTGACCAAAGACAAGAGACCGTAGATATGACAGTCCTGAGAAAGATTAGAGGCATTACCAGATGGCATCAATGGCAATATCATATTAGAAACGAGGATATTAGGAAAGGACTTGACACTGTCGGCATTCAGGAATGCATTAGCAGAGCTAATCTCAGGTGGTATGGTCACTTAAACAGAATGGGTGAGGAAAGATTAGCAAAACAAGTGTTCTCTGCCAGGTTGGCAGGAAAACGACCCAGAGGAGGACCAAGATATAGGTGGATTGATACTGTACAAAGTACCTTAGATGATAGAAATATAAGATCTGAGAATGTTGGAGTTTTGACAAGTAACAGACTGATTTGGAGAAAAATTTTAGATAGGAAGTTAGTAATGATGTAAATTTTTCATGTAGTACTATCATATCCTGTACACCCCTTGAGGGTACATGTCAGGAAATTGATGATGATGATTATTTATATACATTTGAATCTATAAATGTATATATATAAAAAACTAATTTAAAAGAACAAGAACAGGCCAAAGTAGCTTTAATTTTACAAGCAAAAAAAAAATAAAATTACTTCTAACACCAGACATCCTGAAATTTGTATTGGTTCTACAGCTTATTAAGGTTCCCAAAGTAACTGTGGCAAAAGTGGTCCTTGTTCTGTATTAGTTATTATACTTTGAAAAAACTGAGGATGGTTTTATATGGCAGTAGAAAAGGAATGATAAAATTATATGTAAGGTCACAGTTTAGTGTTTGTGAGGATAGACTTATTTTCACTGAAGAAATACTGCCAGAAAAAGCATCTGTTTGAATGGTATATATATCTACAGCACAGTCAGCTGGTTCAAGTTAAGGTTTTATGAAATGTGTGTATAAGCAAAGATGTCAGGCTATCTAGTTATTCTGTAAAATGACAGAATTATACACTTTAACTATAACATATATTTTGAATAGCATGGATACAAAATATTCCTCTCTAAAATTAATCGAGGAATAATTCTTGATTAATTTCATCTCTTATGCTAATTTATTACCTAATTGTGACTTTATTTTTGTATCTTTTTATAAACTTTTTAGAGCTTGTGCATAATATTATTGATGTTGTTGTTTTGTCATCACACTGCATAATTTTTCTCTATATTTTATCGAAAGTTTTCTCATAATCTGTAATGGCTAAATGCATTTCCCAATTAAATTCTTTTTTTCCCAGTAATTTCTTTTAAAACATAACTATTATTTTATGATTTAAAAAAAAAAAGTAATTTGGTTCTTTTAAATATAGATTTTTTTTTCAATTTTTTGAAGTCTTTCATTCAAAATTCAAAATAGTATGTTTTATTCCATTATTTATTACTTATTTACGTATGTCTTATTTTTTTCTTTTATTTTTCATAATTTTATATATCATTTTCTGCTCCATAAAAGTTATATTGTAATTTGGACTAATCTTTCCAGTATTGTTTGTTTATTCCTCTTTTTATTATTTTTCATTTTGTATTATTTTCTTAATATTTGACTATATCAGTTTTAAATTATAAATGTTTATTAAATATATAGAGTCGCCATAGTGCAGTTGGAAGAAAGAGAAGATACGTACCCTTTGATTGAAAAAGACCTGAGCTTGATTTTTCTATGACTAGAGGAATCTTTATATGGGGTTTTTTCATTTGAAGATGAGTTGGTGATCTCACACTGAGATAGCAGATGTTTCTCTCTCTCTCTCTCCCTCCCTCCCTCCCTCCTCCTCCTCCTGTCAACTTTGGTTTTTTTGTCCTGCAGAACAAGCAAATCAGCCAGAGAGCCTATGCTCATGCATAATCAACAGGCAAAAACTGCTATATATTAGCTGGTTGATAGCAGTTTGAAGATGGTGGATTGTACAATGTTACAGTTATATAGTGTGATGTGATGAATCCTTGGGCTTGCTGGAAGTGTCCTGTAATAATAATAATAAATGCTCTTCAAATAGTTTTTTGGTTTGATTTCTTCTTTAAATCAAAAGTGTTCATTTTACTTTATATTTTCTGGTTTGCTTTTGTATGCTGTTTGTCTAATGCAGTGTTCTTAACCTTTTAAATGTCATGGAACACTTGATTATGAGAAAAATGTGGGGAACACCAAAAGCATTAGGGTCATAAAACTAACAATAAATATATGCATGGAGTTGCCTTTTATAAAAAATGGAACTTATTTTAATGCGATTCTTGAGCTTGTTTGCTTTTGCAGATTTCAGCAATATCAGGTCTAATATGTAATATAGCTACCCTCATCTCTTTGTCTATATTAGAAGTCTTTCACACTTTTTAGTTTTTATATTGGTTAATATTGAGAAACTGAGTTCACACAAATATCTATCCCAATGGCTTTAACAGGCCTT
Organism: Typopeltis vanoorti; assembly: GCF_054136105.1. NCBI lineage: Eukaryota > Metazoa > Arthropoda > Arachnida > Uropygi > Thelyphonidae > Typopeltis > Typopeltis vanoorti. The sequence continues at coordinate 100,998,432 of NC_143559.1, read as the reverse complement.
TAAGGCCCACAACCTTCCAAGCATGCTTGGATTTCGTAACCGAAATACGAGGATAGAATGGTCACTCCTATGCCTCAAGGTATTCTTGGCTGTATCGCTGTGTGTTCAAGGGGCCGGTTTGCCTGCTTGCGGGATGAAAAACACCAGATAAACTGGCAGAAAAAACCCTACTGCCCGCGCCCAAGACCAGCTAACTTGGCTATGGCTGAGGAAGATCCTTCAGCTCCTCACGTCTCCGACGGGAATCGAACCTAGGACACTCCTTCCCCAGGCATATGGTTGCGAAGCGCAAAGCCAGTAGGCTAACCGCGCGGACAGTTCACACAAATATGATGTTGAAAACTGTAACAAAATTTTCATTGCCCTTGTGGAGAGAGCTGGGTATTCAGCTTAGACAAAAATCCAAAATTCCTCATGAGTTATTTCAGAGAATTTCATTTTTAGAGTATGATCCATTGACAAGGGAACTAATTGTTCTTCTTGTAACAAAAATTCACAACTCGATGTATTAACTGTGCCAAATCGATTTCATATCCAGTCATAATTGTGTGTATTTAAGGAAGGAAAGTAACATGAAATATTTTCTTCCAATATTGTTAAATGTTCTGTTATAACAGAAATAATTCCTTCAACATTTTTATTATGGCGCGAAGGAAACATATCTGCTGTATTTTTTTCTGGTATGTGGTTTTTCCAAAGAGATACTTTTTTCTGAAAAGCTGACAGTTTGTCAATGGATGTCAAAATATTTTTATTTTTTCCTTGGATACTTGCATTAATGCTATTTAAGTAATTAAAAATATTGGCTAAATATGCCATTTTAGCACACCAAATATCATTTTGAAGACATTTTACAAAAGCATCTGTACCTTCATTTTGAAAAAAGGCCAATAATTCATTCTTAAGTTCTAAAATTTGGAATAGCACTTTACCCCTTGATAACCATCTTATTTCTGTGTGCAAAAGCAAAGATTCGTACTTGACTTCCATAGATATGCAAAGTTTTTTAAAAAGCCTGCTTTTAAAGGTTTTGACGACGTAATTTACCATATTTACAAGTTGATCTAGTACAGGTTTTAATATTGCTGGTAATTTTTTTTTCAAACTAGGGATTCTCTTTACAAAAAATAGTGTGTAGATATAATATATCCTGCAAACACATGACCTATAAACGATATTCTGTTGCTTTAGAAAACAAAGCACATAGCAGTCTTCAGTTGTTAGGATCTAGCCAATTACACTCAGAACTGTGTGTAATTGGCTAGATCTGTGTTATGTGACATCTTTCACCGACGGAACACTCGTAACCAGTTCACGGAACAGTGGTTAAGAACCACTGGTCTAATGTTTATTTTAAATTTGCTATTTATATACTGTCTTTGTGTAATAATTCCATTTTTTTTCAATTTATTTTCTAACATTTCTTTACTTTTTGCAGTTTTTTAAGTTGAAGCATAAAAAAGCAGAAACTTATGTACATAAGGGAGTCCTTAATCACAAGTCTAAGATGACCTTGTAAATTAGAGCAATAAATATATCGAAACATTTTTCTTAGATTTGAAGTAAAATATTTTACTCCAGTTCAAAATTCAAATAAACACAAGAATAGTTTTGACTAATTTCTAATTACATTTATTTACAGAATGAGACAGATATTGAAATTGGCAGCTTACTTAGATGTGATTATCAGCGGATCCATAATGAATTGCTGTTACACCTGAGCACCCATTTTGACCAAGTGTTTGCTGGGCTTGCTATGCTAGCAGCTAATGATGAAAATTACCAGGGTCCACAGCCTATTAGAATTCATGAGGACATGGTAAATTAAATTAGGGAGTATAGAACAAATGTTATATAGTAGATATTATTTCACTGCTCTTACTTATTGTTTATAACTACAAAATTCATATTTGAAGTATCATATACTAAATTTCTTTACATAATATACAGGTAAGTCATTGGAAAAATATACATATTTTCAGTAGTTTATAGCAGAGTTTTTGTGTATAAAAACTTCATATGAACATTAGATTGGTCTGATACTAAGGGTAAGAAAGTAACGAGTGTTTGAATGGAAAAAAAAAATGCTGTAAAGCCTTCAGTGGTATAGAATAAGAATAAGCACACAGACACCTGGTCAAATGTGTAAGAATCTAGAATTCGTGTTTATGGCAGGTTCTCAAAAGTAACACAGTGCAGCCCATCTATGTATTTCATATGTATCTCATTAGTTCCTTAGGACTAATGTCTTTTCAAACAGTTGAAGATTACTTTTTGTGGTAGTATGAGGATTTATCTCTAATCATCACACACGAATATTACATAACAATATTACATAACATAACAATATTCATAACATGGTTTTGTTAAAGGTCGATCCTGCCTTAGCAATTTATTAGCTTTTTAGAATAGAATGACACCTGTTTTGGACAAAGGAAATGGCTACATAGTGGTACGTCTGGATTTTGCTAAGGCTTTTGACAGGATACCCCATGGAATACTGTTGTGCAAATTGGAGCAGATGGGGATGGATACTGAACTGGTGATATGGATAGGAGAATGACTCAGCGAGAGATACCAGAAGGTGGTGTATGGAGGAGCAGAGTCCAGGATGAGGCAGGTGACCAGTGGTGTGCCTCCAGGCTCTGTGCTAGGGCCACTGTTGTTTAATTTGTACATAAATGATATAGGAAATGGCTTAAAGGGAGATATTCAGTTGTTTGTTGATGATCCAAAGTTGGGTGGCGCAATAAAAAATCAAGCTGATGTTGAAAGTTTGCAGGATGATTTAAAGCTGGTAAAAGGGGCAAAAGGAAATGGATGTCAGTTCAATGTGGAAAAGTGGAAAGCTATGCATTTTTGGATTAAAATATTACCAGCTGTGTACTACATTGATGGAATGATACTCCAAGAGATTGATTAGGCTAGGGACTTAGGGGTGTTGATAGCTAGGGAGATGAAGTTCAGAGGACACATTGCTAAGGTGTTCAAGATTGCACATAGGATTACTTGGTTATTGAGGAACACACTAACATCCAGAGATAAAGAGGTTATTATTACCCTTTATAAAGCGTTGATACTTCCACATTTGGATTACTGTGCTCAAGTGTGGTCACCTGGATTCCTTGGAGATGAGGAGGTTGTGGTAAGGGTTCACAGGAGAGTGACTAAGTTGGTGAGTGATGTAAAAAATGCTCCCTACATTGATTGATTGAGAGCTTGTGGATTGCAGAGGTTGGTTGATAGGTGGAGAAAAGGGGATATGATAGAAACATTTAAATTACTAAAAGGTTTTTATAAGATTGATGCAGGGGAAATGTTTCAGCTGTGTGATAGTGATGGAAGAACAAGAGGTCATTCCTGGAAATTAAGGAAAAGTGTGGTTAACAAGGATGTGAGAATGACGTTTTTTACCTGGAGGGTGGTGAATGAGTGGAATGCATTGCCTGACTCAGTTGTGAGTTCTTCGTCTGTAAATGAATTCAAGAACAGATATGATAGATATTGTTTTGATAGTTTGGATCTCCCATGGTGAGTCTAGTGACTCCATGGAGATACCCATGTTAATAATAATAATGAATTGTTAGTATTGGTGACACGTTATGGGCGAATTGAACTTTATTACAAAACAAGATGTATTGATGTAATTGGCATTACAAAATTCATATGTTGAATGTGATTCCAGTGTCCAAACTGCTAAATGGTTTATGATTTGGATAAAATCCTTCTTTATGTAGTATTCTACTTACTCATTTGTGGAATACCGAGACAATTGGCAATCTTTCATGTACTTACCTGGACTGAATGTTTTTTGCAGTAATGTTTTCTTGTTGAGCTACATCTTGTTCAGCTGCACACTTAGATGAAATATGAATAAACATTCTGCTCTCTTTATTCTTTAGTAATTTTTTATTTTATTTTTTGTACTTTAAATAGCCATTGCTCCATAATCATTCATCAGTAATATTCAGATAAAGCTTTATATTAAAAAAAAATTGTTATAAGCTCTCAAAGTGCTCGTCCTTCGTGGCTCACCCTGTATATACAGTAATTCACAAAGCATCCACCACACTTTCAGATCAGTAATGTACTGAATAGCATTAAATTAATGAACAAATACAAATTAAATGTTGAAAATCGTATTTATAGTAATATGAGAAAAAAATTAATGCTTTTTTTTTATTTGCTTTTTTTGGAATTGTTATTGTTGTTGTTGTTCTTATTATTATCATCCAAGACCCCATGGAGTCAAAGAGTCATCTGGGAGGTCCTTTTATCATTCACCCTCTGTCCAAAAAGAAACCGAACTTTTGATAGAAAATAAAACACAGGCCAATTATAATTATTCAAATAATTTATTTTATTCAATATACTCTCCCTCAGCTTCGATACAGTGTTTCGGATGGTCAATTAATTTGTTAAATTAGTTTTTTAATATCGGTTTTTTGAATACTGTTGAGGGTCGTAGTTACTGCTGCTTGAATGGCTTCAATGGTGTCATATCACTTTCCTTTCATCGGCAAATCAAATCTGGGCACAATAGTCCATGTGTGGCCTAATGAAAGCCTTATACAATTGAACAAGAATCTTCCTACTTCTACAAGTCAGTATCCTCTGCATCATTTCCAGAAGCATTTGTGTTGTCTTCACAATTTTGGCTGTGTGTCCCCTAAATTTCAGATCCTTATCAACTATCACCCATAGATCTCTTATTTCCTGCACCTCCAACAATATATCCTCACCAAGCATAAATTCCGCAACCCATCTTTGTTTCCCAAATTTTAAAACCTTCATTTTGCAACATTAAACTTCCATGCCCAATCAATCACTCAATTTATTCAAGTCTTCTTGTAAGGCCACATCTTCTCTACTCTTCATGGTTCCTCCCAACTTTACATCATCTGCAAACAACTGAATATCTCCATCCAGATCGTCACCAATATCATTAATATACAAGTTAAACAATAATGGCCCTAAAACAGACTGCTGAGGCACACCACTAGTGACTTAGCTTTTCCTGGATATCACTCCCCCCCCCCCCCATACACAACTTGTTGATACCTATCAGGTAGCCAGTCTCCAACCCAATGCACTAATCTAATATCCAACCCCATCCGCTCTAGTTTAACTATCAACTTATCATGTGGTAATCTATCAAAAGCCTTTCTGAAATCCAAGTATATTACTGTGTATCCTTTTCCTCTGTCCAAGGAAGCAGTCACCTTATTGTAATAAGTAGATTGCTAAAACATGACCTCCCCTTAGCAATGGTATTTAGATAATACCATTGTTATCAACCCAATTCTGGATCCCAGTTCTCACAAGCTTCTCCAACAACTTGACCACAACACCTGACACACAGATAGGCCTATACTTTGATGCTTGAGTTCTATCACCTCCTTTATGAAGTTGCACAATCTTACTCGTCTTCCACTCCTTAGGAACTTGACCCAGTGTAAGACTCATAATAAAAAAATTATGTCAAGGCCGTTGTCAACTCCCTGGCACGTTCTTTCGGAATATGTGGTGATATATTATCAAGTTCTACAACAAACATCTTGTTTGCTCAACTCCCCAAACACCTCTTGCTCACTTACAGTCAGGCTCTCCTCCCCATCATCAATTGCTCTCAATATCTCCATGAAGTTGCATTCACAAGATTGAAAGACCTTTGTGAACTGCTCATTAAGTATCTCTGCCACACCTTCCGCAACAGCTGTCTTTATACCATTTTCTCCAATCAATGTCATCCTGCTGTAATCATTCTTTCTTTTGCTGGCTACATATTGAAAGACCTACCTAGGATTCTTTTTGGCTTCATTAGCTAACTGCTGTTCATATCCTCACTTTTGCTACCCTCACCAACCAAGTCACCTGCCTTGCCTGGTCTTTGTAATCCTCATGGAATTGGTTATTTCCACTTCTCTTATGCTGCCTGCATAATGCCCTTTTGTTCTGTATCACATGCTTAATCTCTTTATTCATCCATTTCACACCTATCTTATTTAACCTTCTCACCCTTGGAATACATTTAGACATTGCATCTACTAAATAGTTCTTAAAAATCCCCCAAGCTGCATTGATGTCTTTTCCATCTAATTCCTCATTCCATCCTGCACACATAAGCTGTCTCCTGAGCTTTTCATAATCCCCCCCCCCCCCTGTAGTTCCACATATACCCTTTTCTCACAGAGGTCCTCACACTGCTGGCACCCACCCAGGTAATCGCCTCATGGTTACTCTCAGCAATTAGTGGGTGATTTGACACCTCATTTATAATTACATCCTCTGATGAGATGACCAAATCCAAGATCCCCCCCCCCTCCTCAATCCTCACGTGCCCTCGGTTACATACTGTCTGAGGTAGTTATCCCTCAAAAACTCAAGAAACTCATTTTTACTTCCAGTTGCTATCTCATCATTCCAATCTATATTGCCATAATTAAAATTGCCCATAAAGATCACTCTTGTTTTATTTGCTTGGCTAATTTGATCATACATTTCATTATCATTACCATCCACATTACCTGGTCTATAACAACATCCAACTAAGTATTTCATTCCATTCACCTCTATCACACACCATACTGCCTCCAAATTACTGGCACTATTTCCTTCTTGTATCTGTACTCTGTATGGACATAACTCTTTCTCTATCATCAATAGCACTTCCCCTCTCTTTTTACCCTTTTTATCCTCATGAAACACATTATATCCTTCTATCTCTATTCCTGTCAGGATGTCGTATTATCTAATCATGTCTCACTTATTCCAACAATCTTTGGTGAACAGACTCAATTAGTGCAACCATTTCATCTGCCTTGTTTCTTACACTTTTAGCATTTGTATACAAACACAACCGCTTATTCCTGGATCTACAGCTAGTTCCACTAATACCACTCATTCAATGTGATCTCTTCATGCTCAAACTGGGGCCATTTCCCTTTCTGCTTATTCATTTTAGAACCCTCTTCAATTCCAACTGTTTCCTCTAAATCCCAGGTCATCCCATTCCATTCCTGTCTACACATGCTTTCACATCCTCTTGGAACATCCACCTTTGTCATGCTGTGTACCCTTGTCCTCCCTGAGCCTCCCCATTTCTCTGTTCCTCTTGCACATCCATTCTCTCATTTTCCATACTCATATCACTCGCTTCCCCATTCATTTCCACTTCTTCAATCTCTCCTGTCTTACTCTCCTGCTCTTCCACATCACTTCCCACTTAATCTGATTCATTCTCTGTACTCTTTCATACCTTGTGTCACACTATTTCCGGTTTCATTTGTTCGCTCAATTTCGTTGCCTTCCACCACATTAGCCTCACTTTCGTCCTTTTTACCATCCGTTACAGTTTTCAAATCACTCGTTTTCTTTTTCAATTATTTTTTAACAATTTTTCACCTTTCACACCATCCTTCTCTACCTTCCATCAGCAGTCTCTCAAAGCGACTCACACCGTAACCACTCAAATGCAGTCCATCTCTCTTATATAGTTCACGTCGTCCTTCACTCATTTCACACATTAAGTAAACTGTACTCCTTTCTCTTCACACATTTCAGCTAACAGGTAGAGATAGAGAGCAAGGATTATGAATGATAATTCATAATCCTTGCTCTCTACCTCATCTCACTACTGTGATACCTAGGCAACATGCTTACTACCCTTCCTGTCACACTATTCTCTTTTATCCCTCTAGCAGCTTCCTGATATCCATTCTGATGTGCTCTTTGTCCTCTGTCAAGTCATTATTATTCCAATGTACCCATTAAAACCATCAACTCCTTTGCTCGCTCCCTCCTCACCAATGCCTTAATTACTCTACTCATTTTACCGCATGGAAAACATACCTTAGGCAAACCTCTCATCAAGCACACCTTTAATAATGCAGTTGCCATACAACACCACTCACTCATCTTTCATTAACTCTTTTGTACCAACATGATTTGCTTTAATCATTTTCACCCCAATTTTCTTAATTTCATTCCGCATCCATTTCATCTCTTGCCTTATCCAACCCAACCGAACTTTCGAATCTCACATCACATTATCTCTATCATTCAATCTTTCTAATTTTTGACCTCTCGACCCTAGCTTCACACTTTCACTCTCATTCATCCTTTTGAGTTTTCGTCCTTTTGGTCCATGCGTCCAACTTTCGCTATCATTCATCATCATCATCATCAAATTCCTGCGATGTACTCTCAAGGGGTGTACAGGATATGATAGTACTACATGAAAATTTTACATCATTACTAACTTCCTATCTACAATTTTCCTCCAGATCAGTCTGTTACTTGTCAAGACTCCAACATTATCAGATCTTATATTACTGTCATCTAAGACACTTCGTACTGTATCAATCTATCTATATCTTGGTCTTCTCTGGTTCATTTTCCTGCCAACTTGGCAGAGAATACTTGTTTTGCCAATCTTTCCTTGGCCATTCTGTTTAAATGACCATACCACCTGAGATTAGCTCTCCTAACGCATTCCTGGATGCTAACAATGTCAAGTTCTTTCCTAATATCCTCGTTTTTAATATGATATTGCCATTGATGCCATCTGTTCACGCCTCTAATCTTTCTCAGGACTCTCATATCTGCAGTCTCTAGTTTTTGGTCAAGTGTTTTACTTCTGACCCAGCTCTCAGATCCATAAGTTAAAATTGGTTTGAACACAGTCTTGTATACAGCTAATTTAGTGTTCCGACTAATTTCTTTCTTATTCCATATGAATTTATTCAATTGACTTCCCACCATACCAGCTTTGCTGATTTTGTTGTCTATTTCTATATTTAATTTACCATCTTCAGTAAAAATCGTGCCTAAGTAGCTGAAATGTTTTACTTGTTCCACAGGTTCTCCATTCACAACACAGTTGACATTTTCAATGATTCTGCCTATTTTCATTGTCTTTGTCTTTTTATTGCTGACCTTCATACCATATCTATTGCAACAGCTATTCAATTTAGTCAGAGAATCTTGCAGACTTGTAGCGGATTTATTTAGAAGTATAACATCATCCGCATAAAGCAAAGAGCTGACATTAACATCTCCAATTTTGATATCAGGTTTAATACTACATTCCTTCATAATGTGATCCATATAGATAATGAATAACAGAGGGGATAATGTACATCCTTGTCTCACACCAGACTTAACATTAAACTATCTTCCTGTACTTCCTTCAATTCTAACTGCTGACTTACAACTCAAATAAAGACTAAGTATTGCTTGATATAATGACCCATTGACACCATATAACTGCAGCGTATTGATTAGCTTCTCTCTTGGCACCTTATCATATGCCTTTCCAAATCGACAAAACTTAAATACAGATCTTTGTTATATTCCCACGCTTTCTCGACTATTTGTTGTAAAGTGAAGATCTGATCCTGACAGCCTCTGTTTCGCCTAAATCCAGCTTGTTTTTCACCAAGCTTTTCTTCCACAATTCTTCTCAACCGTTTCTCAAGTATACTTGCATAGATCTTGCCAGGAACACTCAGTAGGGAAATACCTCTGTAATTCTCACATTTAGTTTTATTTCCCTTTTTATATATGGGTACTATGAGAGCTCTACTCCAATCATCGGGAATTCATCCCTCTGTCTAGGCTTTTAGAACTATGCAGTGCAGCCACTGTAAGACTCTTATACCACCATACTTCAGCATTTCTGATTGAATATCATCTACTCCTGCTGCCGTTCCACATTTCAGCCTTTTGGTAACTTTTTCTACTTGAAGTATGGATATGTATTCCTACCTGCATGCCTGGTCAGTGTTTTTTACCACTGTGCTGTCATCACTGCTTCTTTCATTTAGCAATTTTTCAAAGTAATTACTCCATACTTCAAGGATATCTTTTTCTCCAGTTTTCATGTCACCTTTATCATCTCTAACTCCTTTTACAGCACTCTTTCCTCCATTTCTAAGCTTCTTCAACAACCTCCAGAATATTTTGCCACCTTCTTGATATTTATTTTCTATATTCTTGCCAAAGTCCTTCCATGACTTTTGTTTAGCTAGTTTTACACAGTGTTTAGCATTTTTGCATTTGTCTCTATATTCTCTAAGAGCACAAGCTGACTTATTTGCCAGGAACTTTTGATATGCTTTCTTCTTTTCCTTCGCTGCCTCTTTAACTTCCTGTGTCCACCAGGGAGTTCTGATTTTTTTTATCCTTGCAGACAACCTCACCACATTCCTCTCTGGCAGAATCAATTAATGTTTTCTTCAGAGTTTGCCACTGAATCTCCAAGGTTTGATTTCTGTTCTCAAACTCTTTCATTTTTACTTCAATAATCTTTGTGTATTTTAGTCTACAGTTCACATCTGGGAGCTGCTCATCTTTTGTTATTCTTTGTTATTGTTATACATGTTATTCTTTTCAATATGAAATTCAATTTTATCCTGCTCAAGACTAAATAGCGATCACTTCCAATTTCAAATCCTCTGTACACTCTGGTGTCCTGCAACAGGGAGAAAATCAACAATAACATAGTCAATGAGACTTTTCTTATTCCTAGCCTGTTCTCTCCATGTGAATTTGTGCACATTTTTATGTGAACATGGTGTTAGTAATAACCAGTCCATGTCCTGAGCAGAAATCCAACAGATATTTACCATTATTATTAGCTTTGCTCTTTTCTCCAAAATTTCCCAAAATATTTCTGTATGTCTCACAATCATTTCCTGCTCTGCTATTTAGATCCCCAACAAGGACCAACTTTTCCTTTTTCATGTGTCAGTTGCTTTTTCTAAGTCCTCAAAAAATTGCTCCACTTCTACCTTAGTAGAACCTTCTTTGGGACCATAGGCACAAATAAGTCTCATTGTCCAGTTCCCCATTCTCATATTTTTCCACATTACTCTAATTGAGACTGACCTGCCTTTCAAGAAGTTTAGCCTCGTATTTTGTGTTGAATACTATGGCTACTCCTTCTTTTCCTTGATTGTCATTGCCTGAATATAACATTTTGTATTTATTGCTCAGAAAGATCTCACCAGTTTTGGTCTTTTTTGTTTCAGTCACCCCTATTATGTCGATCTGGTACTTATCTAATTCCTCAGCTAGCTCCATTTCTTTGCCATTCAGGCTTTTTACGTTGATACTACCGATCTTTAACTCTGGTGATGTTGAGTTGGGGTTTGTTTACAGATTTGTTCCAGTAGCTGACTTTTCTCTGTTCGCCCTGGTTCCCTGGCGAAAACAACGGGGGCCCTTGTTTAACCAGGCGACGCCCCAGCCGGCATGAAATTTTGTCATGTACCATCATTTTATATTTTGGTTTAACCAATAAGAATACAATTTGTTTGGCTAAATCCCAAATTGCCAGCCCATCCTCGTTCGTTCAGTATCCAAATAGATACCCAACAGGGTGCACCACGAGAAGGTGAGGATTGGACGTTAGGTCAGAAGCCCTGGTCGGTTCTCCGCATTCCTTTGAAGGCTACGTGGAGGTGTCCTCTCAGTTATACAGCTTTGACCATTAAGCACCCTTTCGATTTTTCCCACTTTCGAAACTTATGTCAAACTATTTCTGGTTTCATTCATATCTTGTGTCACACTATTTCCGGTTTCATTTGTTCTCTCAATTTCGTTGTCTTCCACCACATTCGCCTCACTTTCATCCTTTTTTCCATTCATTACAGTTTTCAAATCACTCGTTTTCTTTTTCAATTAGTTTTTAATAATTTTTCGCCTTTCAGACCATCCTTCTCTTTCGAACGAGCACTCATTCTGCCTGCAACATGCTTGCTACGAACACTTTCTGTCATCAAATTGATATTAGCTCACATCAAATCCTTGTTTAGCTCACACTTCACACACACCCTCCTTCCATCTGCACCTAATTATCCACAAATCATCAATGTAATCAAAAGAGTACATGTAGCACATCTCACACTTCACAAAACAAATGAAGTCTAAGTTAAAGTCATGCAATGACAAAGCCGGTCCCACCATCTCTCCTCTGCTGGTTACTACTCTAAGGTCTAATAGCAACGAATTTGTAATTAAGTTTAAGCAAAATATCCCACATTATTAATACTAGTAGTGCACAACTTTTATAGCAGCTCATACTCAAACAAACACTCATATACAATTAATTATTTCAAGAATAACTTATCTGAATCTGTGGCTCTTCTTACACATCGCTGCTATGCTTGCCTCACAAGCGCCGTCTCTTTTTTGTATTGGTTATTTGTGTTTATTTATAATTTAATTGTGTTGGTTAAGACCACAGTTATTATATTCATCATTAAATTTCATTACTGTATTTTTAAATTTTGTTTTTTTATTAGTATTCACTATACAGAGTCCGTCAAAAAAGGTATATACACTTTAAGAGCTGTGTATACACACTTTAACAGGTGTCATCTATGGACTTTTTCATAGTTGGATTAAATTACGGTAGCAATGCATAGTATGAAGTTCTCTCAAAAGATGTTGTTACTCACATGAATACTAGCATCAACACGTGACCAGTAGGACAGCCAAACAAAATGGCTGAGGCACAATTGTCATTCAAGGTACGCAAGATCATTTTAAAGTGGTATTTCAAATTTGAGATTGTTGGTGAAGTTCAATGACAATGGAGGTGTGAGTTTGCAACACAACCTCCAACGTGCCTGACAATTGCACTTATTCATGACAAGTTTGAGATTCATGGTACCATATGTGATGTGTAGAAGGGAAGATACAGGAGGCCTCTCACAGCAACAAGTCCTGCTTCCTCAGCTATGGTGTTGAAACAGTTTAGACACTTGCTACAGAAGTCTACCATACAATGTGCATGTGAGACGGGAGTGCAAGTGCAAGCATATGGTGCATTCTTAAAGCAGCTAAATGAAAAGTTTACATCCCATGATTATTACATGCAATGAATAAAGATGATCCTGATTGAAAATTGCAGTATTGTGAGTGGTTTCAACACATGGTAGATAAGGATGAGGAGTTTGTGAGGAAGATGGTTTGGTCTGATGAAGCACAATTTAAGCTTAATGGAACAGTGAATCAGCATAATTGTGCTTACTGGGCTGCCAAAAATCCTGGCATTCATGTGGACAAGGCAGTCAATTTACTGTGGCTCAATGTCTGGTGTGGATTGTCATCTAGTGGTTTAATAGGACCATTCTTCTTTGAAGTTACTGGTCAAGTGTACCTAGACATGCTACGCACATCCATTTTACCTGCCATTCATGCACTTTATGGGAATGATCAATTTCTCTTCCAACAAGATGGTGCACCACCAGACTACCACTGAGATGTGAGAGCTTACCTCGATGAGAGTTTGCAAAGACAATGGATAGGACGAAGAGGTGTAGTTGAGGTTTTTATTATACCTATTTTTTGTGAGGGGGTCGTGTGAAGCCGCATTAAGAAATATTCCTGTAGTTGTCAGTTTTCTGTGAACGGAAATGGTTAAACTTTTTTCTTCATTTTTTTCTATGAGGATATCCGGAAAAGGTAATTTTTTATGTTCTTCTATTTCACTTTTTTGATACACCAATTTCCTTGATGATGTAAGTCATACAACTTACGAAACTTGTTGGATTTTCACTTATCCTGTTCGTATTTAATAAACATGTGGTTTCAATATTGGAATCTATCTCTCGTAACTTGTATTTATCTCCCTTGATATCTGTATAAATTTAGTATTATAATTTTTATACAGGTTTTTCTTATGCTGAAGAAATGGACTCTGTATATATATATTTTTCAATAAAAATGTGTGGTGTTATATTGTTATATGTTGGTTGAGTTTATTGCTTGTATATATTAAGTGATTTTTATCTGTTATATTGTTTTTTCTTAGAAAAATTATGTTTTGTAGTATATTACTGATTTTCATGTTTTTAATGTATTTGGAGTATTTCATAAAATTTTTTTGAGATATTACAATATTGAGTATTGCAGTAAAATTTCACCAAAAATGCACAATAATACAGTAGCAAAAACATCAGGATATTGAAGATGAATTAACTTCTGAAATCCCAAGAGATTAAAACACATTATTATATAGATCAAGGCTGTCCAAAACACTGCCTGCAGGCCACATCCGGCCCACTGTGCGATTTTGTGCAGCCTGCCTGTGGGTTTTAGTTTTCAGGAGCGATAAAATAAAATAACAATTTGATTCGAATGCATATTAGATATTACAATTCTTTCACTAATCGATAATCTCGATGTTGATAATTTTATTTGGTGTTTTTACATCACCATATACCCACGTGTTTTTCAAATATTAGATGTGTCAAAGAAGTGTTCTTACATTGTTTTGTTCCAATGTGCATGCTCCTGGCTCTCACGGGGAAAGTGAGCAAGTGATTAGTGTTCAATTAGTATTGTTCGTTTGTATATCAAGGTTGCTTCGCTGTTGCTCACCAGATTAATAGATACGCATTGTGATGTGGTCCTGAGATAAATCTTTTTTTTTTAATGTGGCTCTTGGATTACCTAAGGTTAAACAGCCCTGATATAGATTATATAGGAATTGCAAAAAGTTGAGAGGCATGTATAGGAGTATTATAGGAAGGACAAGAAAGTTAAGCAGCAAAAGGAAACACAAGAGTTCACCAAAGCAAGTTAGATAGTAAGTAATGACTATCAGTTAAGTAGCATTGAATATAAAAAGAAGGATATTGTTTGATATGGCAATTTCCTCATAAAACATGCCATTGAGGACCATGCTATACTTTGTTTTTAATGAAGAAAGGATGATTGCGTGTTCATTTATTTTCTATGTGCAGGGATATCTGTACAGGAGGGTCCTCGACATGCGTCGTTTCGACTTTACAGTGGTAATCCCATAAATAATTTTAAAAATAAATTTCGACTTGAAGTGCAAATTTTTGATGTTTCTTTATTTAATATAAATTTTCTTTACCTTTTACTAATGTTATCGTTACTGCGTGCCTTTATAATATTATCTGTTTCTTTTAATCTTCTGTCTATCGATTTCTTTAATATATCTATCTTTTCTTTATACTTGTCTTCTATATTTTCATTCATCAACTTTATTTTACTTTATCCTTATCTGCTACCTTTCTATATAGTCAGTTAATCTTAATACCTTTTCTCTACTTTCAGTATATTATACTTATACTTGAGATTTCTAGAAATTTATTTGATTATTCCAGACTGCGCCACTAAAAATCTTTAATTGGCATAAGAAATTAATTATACCTCCAGTAAAGCACCTCTATACAGTTAATTACAGTTGTGGCTAACTCCTAACTTAAAATTCATACTAAGGCTTGATCTCTTTCCCGCTTACAGGATCGGATTTTATTTGAGAACAGTGCAGTTGCTAAAAAGATCAGTCGGCACTTCCTATAAATAAAACAAACATATTTATTCACACTAAGACAATAATACAATGTACACTTAAATGATGTTACTATCATTTCCTCTCAAGGCTAAGCATCAAAATTAAAACATCACATAGGACAACTCTTAGGCATGTTCTAAACATCAAAGACATAAATCATCAAACAATTAATTCTATATATCAAATAACTATCAGCCCATTTACAATCTAGGAATTATCATGCTTTGACTAATAAAATCTCCAATTCTAACTTTCACAAAAAAAATGTAACACTCACTTAGCAACCAACTTCTCACACCATTACAATTCCAATTCTATAATTTTCTTATCAATTTTCTTAAATCATTTCAACACAATACAACGTAAGCTTAAACTTTCATTAATATCCCTTCAAATTATTCAAAAAGCAAACAGATTCACTCCATGCTAATAAGTTTTCAATCTATTACATCCTTCAGTTCTAAGAATTCAGTCTATCCGAAATAGTCCTTCACATAATTAAGAGAAAGTTTTTCAACAAAAAAATTCAACTTGCATTAATTCTTTCATAGGCACAATTGCACTTAGTCGTATCTTCTCTTAGGGCTTATTCTGGATCCCCCCCCCTCTATTTTAAGGCTTGCTCTATCGCTTCAGATGCGTCATGGAAACTGTGTTCTCCTCTGGAATTTCTCGCGGGGCTGGAGCTCGATCTTTCGGCGTTGTAGGCACTAGGACATGCGGTCTGACGGTCAAAGCCGTGCCATCCGGGTCCTGAGCCGCTACTTTCTCTATAAGGTTTTGCCTCCATTTACCCTTTGCTAGTTTAGTCCATTGCTGACCCTTTTATTTCGCCTCTCGCAGGACCCTGCGCGAATTTTTTTTTTTTGACCCCATATATTTTCACGCAAACTTTGAATTAAGGTCTGAGATCCCAGTACCTATCATGTGCTAACTTTCCTTCTCCTTTCCTTCTAGAAAGTTCCAACTTCTATCTTCTATGCTGAAAAAGGGATTAAAGTTCCAACTTTAATCCCTTTTTCAGCATAGCGTAACAGCTTCTAATGTATACTGCCCCCTTTTGCTATTAACCTTGACGGCGGTGTCGGACTGCTTTGGTTACAGTGGGTTTCCATTCTACCCTATACCAAGTGATACATCAAATGTATTTCCGAACTCTAAGGTAATTGCCCCTAAACTTCTATTTTTAGATACTTTTTACTTTATTTTAGCATGTTTAATTCCTCGGGGTCTCTACAGATGGGCATTTTGTATTACTTATATAGGTTATTCTAACATACTTCTGCTCTCTAAGGGATTTTCTTTTGAAATACACACTCATATATCTTCTATTTACAGTATCATGTAAATTTTTCTGGGCTAATTTTATATGGGCTGATATTATTATTTACATCTATTATATACAAGTTTACAATTCTCTGAATTTCGGATGTGACTCCTGTAAAATTGATGCAATTAAACATCATAAGAATTATGATGCTGCATCGAATTTTACAGAAGTAGCGTGATGTAAAATTCAAACATCACGGGTGAACTTGTTTGTGAGTGAGGGGGAAGAATACGCCATACGTGGCATTTGTTTGGGAGAGGTGGCATCGCTTGGGTCCCAGCATATACTCTTTGGGTACATGTGCTTTGTTGACATCCGCTCTCTCACTTTTGTGTTTGTGTTTTTTTTTGTGACTTGTTACCCTTCAATATGGCTCCCAAATGTAAGGTAGACTCTTCTGATGGCAGTGTGTCGAAGAAAAGGAAAGCCATTAGAAGTGAAATTAGACATTGTTAAAAGGGCAAAAAAGAGAGAAACGGCAACGAACATCAGCTGCGTATTGAACTTAAGTCGTACCACAGTCGGGACAATTATCAAGGATAAAGTTTGCATCCTTGAACACGTGAAAGGATTGGTGCCCATGAAATCGACTGTGATTACGAAAAAACGTAGTAGGTTCATGATTGAGATGGAAAGGCTTCTTGTTCTAAATACAATAATTATGTTCTCCCTTTCATTTTCCTATGGCCTAGTTCTGTTTCTTGATATATATGTATGAATTTAGGGTGTTTTAAGTTAGGTAAGAAACTTAGGCTGTGGTAATTCTGACTTGCATCGAAAATCGCCTTACATCAGTCTGTAGGAACGGATCTCTGACGTAACTCGAGGACTCCCTGTATAAGTGAAGCATTAGATATGAACAGAGAACTGAACTGATGGGCTGGCAATTTGGAATTTAGCCGACCAAATTGTATTCTTATTGGTTAAACCAAAATAAAAAAAAATGATGGTACAACATGACAAAATTTCATGCCGGCTGGGGCGTCGCCCGGTTAAACAAGGCCCCCGTTGTTTTCGCCAGGGAACCAGAGCAAACAGCGAAAAGTCAGCTACTGGAACAAATCTGAAAACAAACCTCAACTCAACATCACCAGAGTTAAAGATTGGTACTATCAACGTAAGAAGCCTGAATGGCAAAGAAATGGAGCTAGCTGAGGAATTAGATAAGTACTAGATCGACATAATAGGGGTGACTGAAACAAAAAAGACCAAAACCAGTGAGATCTTTCTGAGCAATAAATACAAAATGTTATATTCAGGCAATGACAATCAAGGAAAAGAAGGAGTAGCCATAGTATTCAACACAAAATACGAGGCTAACCTTCTTGAATGGCAGTCAGTCTCAAGTAGAGTAATGTGGGCAAATATGAGAATGGGAAACTGGACAATGAGACTTATTTGTGCCTATGGTCCCACAGAAGGTTCTACTAAGGTAGAAGTGGAGAAATTTTTTGAGGCTTTAGAAAAAGCAACTGACACAATGAAAAATGAAAAGTAGGTCCTTGTTGGGGATCTAAATAGCAGAGTAGGAAATGATTGTGAGACATACAAAAATATTTTGGGAAAATTTGGAGAAAAGAGCAAAGCTAATAATAATGGCAAATATCTATTGGATTTCTGCTCAGGACATGGACTGGTTATTACTAACACCATGTTCCAACATAAAAATGTGCACAAATTCACATGGAGAGAAGAGGCTAGGAATAAGAAGAGTCTCATTGACTATGTTATTGTTGATAGTGATGTTTTCTCCCTGGAGTGTACAGAGGATTCGAAATCGGAAGCGATCACTATTTAGTCTTGAGCAGGATAAAATTGAATTTCATATTGAAAAGAATAACATGTAAGAAAGTTTTAAAGCGAATAAAAGTTGAACAGCTCTCAGAGGTGAACTGTAGACTAAAATACACAAAGATTATTGAAGAAAAAATGAAAGAGTTGAGAACTGGAATCAAACCTTGGAGATTCAGTGGCAAACTCTGAAGAAAACATTGATTCATTCTGCCAGAGAGGTATGTGATGAGGTTGTCTGTAAGGGTAAAAAAATCAGAACTCTCTGGTGGACACAGGAAGTTAAAGAGGCAGTGAAGGAATAGAAGAAAGCATATCAAAAGTTCCTGTCAAATAAGTCAGCTTGTGCTCTTAGAGAATATAGAGACAAATGCAAGAATGCTAAACACTGTGTAAAACTAGCTAAACAAATATCATGGGAGGACTTTGGCAAGAATATAGAAAATAAATATCAAGAAGGTGGCAAAATATTCTGGAGGTTGTTGAAGAAGCTTAGGAATGGAGGAAAAAGTGCTGTAAAAGGAATTAGAGATGATAAAGGTGACATGAAAACGGGAGAAAAAGATATCCTTGAAGTATGAAGTAATTACTTTGAAAAACTGCTAAATGAAACAAGCAGTGATGACCGCACAGTGGTAAAAAACACTGCCCAGGCATGCAGTCAGGAATACATATCCATACTTGAAGTAGAAAAAGCCATCAAACGCTTGAAATGTGGAAAGGCAGCAGGAGTAGATGATATTCGACCAGAAATGCTGAAGTATGGTGGTATAAGAATCTTACAGTGGCTGCACTGCATAGTTCAGAAAGCCTGGACAGAGGGACGAATTCCCGACGAATGGAGTAGAGCTCTCATAGTACCCATATATAAAAAGGGAAATAAAACTGAATGTGAGAATTACAGAGGTATTTCCCTACTGAGTGTTCCTGGCAAGATCTATGCAAGTATACTTGAGAAACGGTTGAGAAGAATTGTGGAAGAAAAGCTTGGTGAAGAACAAGCTGGATTGAGGCCAAATAGAGGCTTTACGACAAATAGTCGAGAAAGCATGGGAATATAACAAAGATCTGTATTTAAGTTTTGTCGATTTGGAAAAGTCATATGACAAGGTGCCAAGTGAGAAGCTGTTCAATATGCTGCAGTTATATGGTGTCAATGAGGCATTATATCAAGCAATACTTAGTCTTTATTTGAGTTGTAAGTCAGCAGTTAGAATTGAAGGAAGTACAGGAAGATGATTTAACGTGAAATCTGGTGTGAGACAAGGATGTACATTATCCCCTCTGTTATTCATTATCTATATGGATCACATTATGAAGGAAAGTGGTTCTACAGGTTCTCCATTCACAACACAGTTGACATTTTCAATTATTCTGCCTAATTTCATTGTCTTTGTTTTTTTATTGCTGACCTTCATACCATATCTATTACAACAGCTATTAAATTTAGTCAGAGAATCTTGCACACTTGTAGCGGATTTATTTAGAAGTATAACATCATCCGCATTAAGCAAAGAGCTGACGTTAACATCTCCAATTTCAACTGTGTTGTGAATGGAGAACCTGTGGAACAAGTAAAACATTTCGGCTATTTAGGCACGATTTTTACTGAAGATGGTAAATTAAATATAGAAATAGACAACAGAATCAGCAAAGCTGGTATGGTGGGAAGTCAATTGAATAAAAATTCATATGGAATAAGAGAGAAATTAGTCGGAACACTAAATTAGCTGTATACAAGACAGTGTTCAAGCCAATTTTAACTTATGGATCTGAGAGCTGGGTCAGAAGTAAAACACTTGACCAAAGACTAGAGACGACAGAAATGAGAGTCCTGAGAAAGATTATAGGCGTGAACAGATGGCATCAATGGTAATATCATATTAAAAACGAGGATATTAGGAAAGAACTTGACATTGTCAGCATCCAGGAATGCTTTAGCAAAGCCAATCTCAGGTGGTATGGTCACTTAAACAGAATGGGCGAGGAAAGATTAGCAAAACAAGTGTTCTCTGCCAGGTTGGCAGCAAAATGACCCAGAGGAAGACCAAGATATAGGTGGATTGATATGGTACAAAGTGCCTTAGACGATAGAAATATAAGATCTGATAATGTTGGAGTCTTAACAAGTAACAGACTGATTTGGAGGAAAATTGTAGATAGGAAATTAATGATGTAATTTTTTTCATGTAGTACTATCATATCCTGTACACTCCTTGAGGGTACATGGCAGGAATTTGATGATGATGTACTTTGTAAAAAACAATTTTTAGTTGTAATGTTTATGAGTAATGTCATAGTAAATCAAAGTTTTATTTATATATTTTAGTTAAATAAATGTGTGAATGTTTATGTTTAAGTTAACGTGTTTGTTGTTTACTTTTTCTAGGCAAATTTTCTCCAACCCAGACTACTGGGTTTTCTTACATTTTTTGATTCACAACTTCTGAATCATAGCATCAGTTTAGATGATAAAAAATTGGTAATTATTTTAAATTCTTCAAATATTAATTTTGCCAATGTCACTTAAATTTAAAATAAAATGTATAATATGGAAGCAAATTTATTATATTATTATTATTACCATTCAGAATACTTTCCTAGGAGATATTGGAGAAGACCTCCGTTAGTTGCTAATACCTTCAACACTTCTTATTATATTTCTCTTTGAGCAAATTCATGTTTTTGCAGTTTTATATTCAACCATTTTTAGTTAAAAGAACATATCCTTAGAATAAATTCTTATTTTATTGCAATGGAATAAAAATTCTATTTACATTTTAATTTGTATGTATTTAATTATCATTTGTTGGTGTGTCTCTAGCATCAGTCACATCACTGGAAGAGAGTAACAGTCCATTATTGTGTTTTAACCTTTTGAATTTCTTTCTATGCACTGGTGAATAGCTGTTAGATCTATATTGAAATATCTGTATTATTAAATTATTATTTATTAATTTCTTATGTTTATGTTTCTGTCAATCTTTTAATATGTGAAAATTGCTATAAAAAAACTTAAAAATCAATCTATACAATATCAGACAAAATTTCATTGTTGCAGTTCACTGTGTATTCATTACAGCAGTCTATTTATGTTAGGATGATAATGTAAAATGATATACCTATTATACCATTATATATGGATAGGAGAATGGCTCAGGGAGAGATACTATAAGGTGGTGTATGGAGGAGCCGAGTCCAGAATGAGGCAGGTGACCAGTAGTGTGCCGTAGGGCTCTGTGCTTGCGCCAATGTTGTTTAATTTGTATATAAATGATATAGGAAATGGCTTAAAGGGAGATATTCAGTTGTTTGCTGATGATGCAAAGTTGTGTAGCACAATAAAAAATCAAGCTGATGTTGAAAGTTTGCAGGATGATTTAAATAAGCTGGTAGAATGGCAAAAGATAATGGATGTCAGTTCAATGTGGAAAGTGGAAAGTCATGCATTTTGGGATTAAAAGAATACCAGCTGTGTACTACATTGATGGAATGGTACTCCAAGAGATTGATGAGGCTAGGGACCTAGGGGTGTTGGTAGATAGGGAGATGAAGTTCAGAGGACACATTGCTAAGGTGTCCAAGATTGCACATAGGATTACTTGGTTGTTGAGGAATACACTGACATCCAGAGATAAAGAGGTTATTATTCCCCTTTATAAAGCATTGATACTTCCACATTTGGATTACTGTGCTCAGGTCTGGTCACCTGGATTCCTTGGAGATGAGGAGGCTGTGGAGAGGGTTCAGAGAAGAGTGACCAAGTTGGTGAGTGATATAAAAAATGCCCCCTACATTGATAGATTGAGAGCTTGTGGATTGCAGAGATTGGTTGATAGTCGAAGAAGAGGTGATATGATAGAAACATTTAAATTACTGAAAGGTTTTTATAGGATTGATGCAGGGGAAATGTTTCAGCTGTGTGATAGTGATGGAAGAACAAGAGGTCATCTGTGGAAATTAAAGAAGAGTGTGGTTAACAAAGGTGTCAGAACAAGGTTTTTTGCCTGGAGGGTGGTGAATGAGTGGAATTCATTGCCTGTCTTAGTTGTGAGCTCTTCGTCTGTAAATGAATTCAAGAAGAGATATGACAGATATTGTTTTGCTAGTTTGGGTCTCCCGCGATGAGTCTACTGACTCCGTGGAGATACCCGTAATAATAATATACCGTCTAACAGATAAATCATTTTTTGGCATTGGTAAGCTTGATTTGGCCAAAAATTATAGGCATCAGAGAGACCTGGATGATTGAAAATGATATAGTTACAGGGATAGAATATAAGAATATTGTATTTTCAGGGAGGATAGAAGGAACAGGAGAGGAGTTGGAGTATTGCTGATGATTGCTCAGAATTACAACCTAAAAAATTAGTATTAAAGATGATTTTCGGTCTGAGGGAGATGGTTCATTTGAGGCTGTCTGGTGTGAGAAAGAGACAAATAGGACAAAATATGTTATTGGAGCTGCTGTAGATTGGGGGGGGGGGGTTCCACAGGAAGCTGTAGATGCCATATATTGGCAGATTATATGGCAATGAGTATAGTCCAAACAACTATTATGGGAGACTAACTTAACTATGGGGTCATCAATTGAAGGAAGGAAAGGGGGCATGGCACGATGAAAGTGTGATTTATACAGTTGCTAAGGGATAATTACATGTAATAGAGGGGACAAGGAGTTTGAGAGTGTTTTTGATCTGATAATAGCATCAGACGATGTATCCATAACCAAAGTAGACGCTCTGCCTTCATTTGGGGTGAGTGACCATGCAGTCTTGTTTTGGGAAGTCGCCAAACACATGGAGTTCTCTGTCAAGAAGGGAGTTTATGTTCAAGTCTAAGGTTGGTGATTATGAGAGCCTCAGGAGTCATCTTGGAACAATGCCATGGCTTGAGAAGCTACAAGGAAAGAATGACAGTAGTGCATGGTAAGTGGTCAGAGATTGCTTGAGAGTTTCAGACTGCATACATGAAGTCAGGAGGAAAAACCAGTTGGAATTCAGTGGATGAGTAGGGATATGAGTAGGGGGGAAAAAACATTGTGGAGGAAATATAAAGAAAAAAGTGATTAGCATACTCATGAACAATGAACAGTACAAATTGCAAGCAAGAAGGGTGCTGCCTAGTATGATAAGAAAGGCCAAATCAGACTATGAGAGTGAATTAGCCAAACAGGCCAAAGTAAGCTCAAAAGAGTTTTTTGCTATGCAGCAAGTAAGAGTAAAAATGGCTATGGTAGAATGACTTTAAACAATGCTCATTGTAGGAAGGTGACTGAACCAAAAGAAATAGTTGATTTTACAGTTGCTGATGTTACAGAGATGCATATCACATTAAGGAAGATGAACAGGAGGTGTTCAGCATATTAAAAAATATGAATATGAACACAGCAGTGGGACTGGATTGCATATCAGCCCATATACTACGTGAATGTGCAAGAGAATTGGCACTACCTCTGATGAAGTTGTTCAATCTACGTCTCAGCTCTTGCAGGGTTCCAAGGGAGTGGAAAGAGGGGTAAGATAGTACCATTGCATAAAGGTAGCTCCAAGAGAGAGATATCAAATTACAGACCAGTTAATATATCAAGAGTGGTTGTTAAAGTATTGGAAAAGTTGGTGAAAGGTAAAATACAATAGTGGGTGGATAGAGATGTGAAACTCTATAGTGGGCAGCATGGCTTTTGTAAAGGGTAGATCTTGTCTTAGTAACTTATTTCATTCACATTTTATATTAAAGTGACAGAAGAATTGGATGAAGATAATGATACTGCTTGACTTTATCAAGACATTTGACAATATACCACATGGAAAACTATTAAAAAAAACTGAATCAAATGGGAATTGATATGAGGCCAGTAGCATGGTTAAGGGTGGCTGATATGCAGTTGTTTGCTGATGATACAAAACTGGGGGAGAACAATATTGATAAAGGTGATTAGATATCCTGCAGGATGATTTAAATAAATTGTCATTGTGGCCAAAGGCTAATGATTGGCAATTTAATGTTACAAAATGTGTGGTTATGTACTTTGGATTGAAAAGGTTGCATATTGTTTATCATATTGATGGTATTGGATTGCAGGAAATTGACGAGGCTAGGGATTAGGGGATAATGGTGGACAAAGAGTTAAGTTCAGAGGATATATCGCAGAAGTTGGTAAAGTAGCTCAAAGAATTACTTGGATGTTGAAGAACACGCAAACAAGTGATGTTATTATCCCTCTTTATAAGGCTATGATTTGGCCACATCTTGACTACTGTGCACAGATTTGGTCACCTGGGTTTCTTGGGGACCAGGAATTGGTCGAGAGGATTCAGAGATGAGTGACCAAGATGGTGACGGGTCTGTAGAATACTCCCTACGAGGATAGGTTGAAGGTTTGTGTTACAAAGTTTAGTTGATAGGCGGAAAGAGGGGGACATGATGGAAACTTTTAAGATGTTAACAGGGCTTTGTTAATATTTGTTAATAAAATTGATGCAAGCGAAATTTTTCAATATATGACAAATAGTCTGAGAACTAGGGACCATCTGTGGAAGTTGTATAAGAGTGTGGTTAGTAATGGTGTGTGTGTGTGTGTGTGCACACCAGATTTTTTATGTGGAGAATGGAATGAGTGGAATGGATTGCCAGAATTGATTGGGAGTTCCCTGATTATGAATGGATTCAAGGAGAGGCATGCTATTATTTGTGTGTATGATGGTTGATTTGGATCTCCCACGATGAGTCTCTGGACTCCGTGGAGATGAGATGCCGTAAAATAATAATAATAATATATTGAACAAAGCATTGCATGCATATCTTCTGTATTTAAACCTTGTCTCTTCAGACCCCTATATGTTTGAGTGCATGACTATTTTCATAATTAAATATTCATATGATACTGAAGTTCATATGGTACTGGGCTGTTCCTAAAACTCGATGTGAAGAGTGTTTTATTTTATGAATATGTGATCTGAAAACTTAAACAAAAAAAAAGTTTATCGTAGGTAAAGATATGAAAACAATAATTACAGTCATGTTTGATGGCTGTCCAAATGTGTGGATAGTATCTTTGCTCCTCATCCTGCAGGGAGTGTGGGTTCAAACTCCATTGTTGCATGCTAATGCTTGTGAATATATTTAGGTGGTAAATGATTTTCATTGCCTTGGTGTCAGCAACAGTTTTTTTTTTTTTTTTTAAAGTACTATATTTGGTCTCATGAAAAGTGCTCCTGGTCATTCTAACCCTGATATCGATACTGATTTACTATGGGTAGAATTATCATGAGAGAAAACATTACGTGTATATCTGTATAAGATTTTACAGAAGCAATCAACAAAACTTCAGGAATTGATTCCTTGACTGGTTGAAGGAAAAAAGTTTGTATGTATATATATGTATCAACAGAAGTCAGATTTCGAAGAGCACAATCACATGGTAATTTTTTTACCATTGTATGGATGTTTATTTTAGAATCAAAACAATTACTCAATGCTTTAATAACATGGTAAAACTTATTATTTAAATCATTATCATTGTCAAATTCCTGACATGTATCCTAATTCTCTTGATATAAGAGTTGTATGACAACCAAGAAGCTTCAGTAAAAATAGTCTTTGGAGAAACAGACAGTATTTGAGTGGAAAAGGGATGCAGCAGGATTGTACACCATCTGTCCAAAAAGGAACCGAACTTTTGATAGAAAATAAAACACAGGCCAATTATAATTATTCAAATAATTTATTTCAATCAATATACTCTCCCTCAGTTTCGATACAAGTGTTTGGAACGGTCAATTAATTCATTAAATGAGTTTTTTATATTGATTTTTGGGATACTGTTGAGGGTCGTGATTACTGCCGCTTGAACGTTTTCAATAGTGTCGTATCGCTTTCCTTTCATCGGCAAATGAAGTCGGGCGAAGAGAAAGAAGTCAGGGTGCTAAATCAGGTGAATATGTATGGCGAGTGATCCAACACACAAACTTGGTTTTTGCTCATAAACTGTCTCACAATGTTCGAACAACGAGATGGTGCATTATCATGCAAAAGTGACCAGCTGCCTGCATCACGATATTCGTGCCGTACGCATGAATATCGTGATGTAGGCAGCGAGAATTCATACGTGACGAATTTTCGCTTTCAATCACGTCAAAACTTCGAGATAAAACTCGCCATTGACCGTTTAGCCAGGCGGAACAAATTCTGTATAATGTCCTTGGAATCGTAGAAACAAATCAGCATTGTCTTTACTTTTGATTTCTCCAAGCGACTTTTTTTCGGATGCCCCTCTTCTGGGATCTCCACTCAGCACTCTGGGGTTTTGTTTCAGGCTCATACTCAAAACACCACATTTCATCACCAGTAACGATTGTTTCAAGGAAGTTTGAGTCCTTACAAGTGGTTTTAATGAGGTCCTTGCAGTGTTCAATTCGATACATTTTTTGGTCATCAGTTAACTTGTGGGGAACAAATCGCGAATTCAATTTACGAAGGCCCAAACTCTCAGTCAAAATGTTGTGCACAGTTGATTTTGGAATCCCCAATTCATCTTCAATCAATCTCACGGACGATTTCCTTTCAAGTTTTCTTTGTTGAAATTGCGCACCTTTTAGATGTTAACTTCACTCAGTCCAGTTTTGGACAGCCCGGCTTTTCGTCCTCTGGCATCTAACGACCGCTTTGAAATCGCTTAAACCGCTCGTAAACTAGTATGGGATAAGCATTCATCACCGTATGCTTTTGAAGCATTTGATGTATTTCGGCAAAACCTTTACCAAGTTTAACACAAAAGTAAATCGCAGTTTTCTGTTTGAAACTCATTTTCCGACTGTTCATCAAAACACACTGTCACTCTTGACACTATAATGTCATAAACAAATGTCATAACAGTTGATACAACAGGTGGCACCACTAGTTTCTTCTATTTTTGAAAAGTTCGGTTTCTTTTTGGATCTCTAGATTAATCTGTTATATCTCAGGGTTCTAGTATTGTCAGATCTTATATTTTGGTCTTCTAAGGCACTTCTTACTGTATTAATTCCCATAGTTTTTCTTTACATTCTTGCAACAAATACCTGTTTACTACCCTTTATTCTCGCATTCTGTTTAAGTGACCATCCAACCTGAGATTTGTTCACGTGTTTTTTGAATGCTAATAATATCAAGGTCCTTCCTGTTGTTTTTTCACTTGATTATACTATAAATTAAAGATGCCAAGAAATTATATTCGTGGTTTCATCCTTTATCCAAGTGTAAGGCAAACAAAGTTTGTGCATAAAGTCACTTAACAACTGGACTACTTGTATATAGAGGCTAATGATTTCACATCAATTGCCTTAGTATCCCATAATGCAATGCACACATCCTTACAGGCATATATAATACTATGCAGATCCAGACTGGTTTTGACCTTGATTCTCTTGTCAGTGGGAGCCAGACCCAGAAGCGATACCTAGGTTGAAGTAATGCTGAAGTCATATTTCTATCCCAGTTATGAAGTGACTTTTTTTTGTGCAAACGTTGTTTGCTTAACTTAGACAAAGGATGAAAACAAGAATATAATTTCTTGGCATCTTTAATTTATAGTATAGCCAAGTGAATAAACATTCAACATCTGTCTCTAATCCAGAGTATTTTTATAATATGGTGTTGACACTTTTTGGCTACTTGTATATGGAAATATGACCTGCATTACTTCAACCTTGGTGCCATTTCTGGGTCTGGCTCCCACTGATGTGGCCTCAGTAAAGGTTGAAGCTACTGCTGAGTTTCCTGTCCTGAAATGATGAGTTTGGTAGTGATCCTTTAGGCTCACTCAATGAAATTTATAGCGATCTTGTATAAGTAAATCATTCTAAGTTTTTGAGTATGTATCCCTGCACTTTAACATACATCAGTAAAGATCGAAACTGGTCTGGGTAGTGACCCTTCCCATAATGCATATCATTATGGGATACTAAGGCAATTGGTGTGAAGTCATTAGCTTCTATATACAAGTAGCCCAGTTGTGAAGTTACTTCACACACAAACTTTGTTTGCTTATAGATGGATAAATTTTGCCATTGGTTCACTCCCCCTGATGTAGTCTCCAGTCTTTGATTAAGTGTTGTTTATTTCTAACTTAACTCTGAGATCCATAAGTTACTATTTTGACTAAATTTTTCTCATATTCCATATAAATGTATTCATTCAACCTCCTATTCTCAGCTTTGTTAATTTTGTTGTCTATTTCTTTATTTAATCTGCACTGAATGTTTGTGCATAAATACCTGAAATGTTTTACTTGTTTAATAGTTCTCCATTCAGGATGCAGTTGATGTTTTTTTAATGTCCTGCTTGTTTTCTAGTGTTAATCTTTTTTATTGGTGATTTTTTTACCAGATTTATCATAGCAGTTATACAATTTAGTTAGGGAATTGTCCAAACTTGTACTGGATTTATTTAGGAGTATAAATATCATCTGCCTAAAATATTGAATTTTGATATCAAGCTTAATGTCACTTTCCTTAATAATGTATTCCTTGTAGAGTGATGAATAAAAGTGGAGATGTGCACCTTTGTCTCACATCTGATTTAACATCAAGCCATTTTCTCTACCTCTTTCAATTCCAACTGGTAACTTATAACTCAGTATAGACTATATATATATATATATTATTCAGTATAACATCCAGTGTTACGTCGTTGTTTCTCTCTAGTTTCTTAGTAGCCTAACTAGATTCCACGTAGGGATATTTCCTTTTCGAATATTGGCAAATTTGTATTTATACTGCGCCAGCCAGTATCCTATAACAGGAATTTATTCAAGTTCAGGGAAATATTCCTAGATTCACTGGCATACACTCTAACACACTTAAATAGATATCGGTACTTTGCAATCGTGACCAATGATCTATTACTTAAACATATATATATATATATATATATATCTAAAATTTCTCCCACTATGGTTCTAATTTTATAAGTGGTAATTTGATATCTCAAATTCAGGCATGACTCAGGCATATGCAATAAAACATGTTTATTGGAACTAAATGACAATTACAATTAAATTGAATCAAATTACTAAAACTTCTAAATCTCTTGCTAAGTTAAATCTCATGGTAAGATAAACAATTCTAAATTAATCAAGTTCACCTAGACAGATCAAATTGTTAATCACGCAGAACAATAGAAAGCAATGACAATATTACACTTAATTAAGATTCTCTCATGCATGCTATTCATAGAGTACATACTATACAACTTGTTGCTTTCTCAGTTAAGGTTATCTACTAAACAAAATACACTTATTACTGCAGTCACATACAATTAGATTCATTCCTGATTCAGACAGCAAATTCTGTCCAACAGAATTTGCTGTCTCAAATACGAAATCTTATCAAAGTTCTCTAAAGGATTGTCCACATTACTTAATCAAACACAAATTTCAATCTTCTATCACTTCCGTAACATATAACAAAGATCTCTGCATTACCCAGTTCTTTCCGAAGGTCTATTAACTACCACGTGTTGTTCTGGTCATCCTTCGATCGGCTATCTCAGCGCCTGACTTTTGGCTACGTCATCCTTTCTACTGCTGCCGGACTCGAACTAGTTTCTGCTGCGACTGAGGGCTATCCCCGCTCCTTTCTGATGGGACACCCAGCGACTGGCACGATTTTTCATAGGCTGATGATTCACGTGGAATCTTGTTCAGCATAATCAGGAAAACAGCCCGCTGTCCGACATCATAGAACCCTGGCTCGTCCTTTCTCTGACCACCGGTCAAGAATCTTTGAGATGAAATCCGGAACAAAAAGCCTTGCAATGTGGTGCGCATTGGCTTATATTCTGTGTTCAGGCGCCCTCTTTTTGCTGTATCCTTTTTTTTTGCATGACCCTTAGTTTTAATGTCCTTAAGATGATCCTTAATCTCACTATTGCTGTTAGGTGCTCTCTTCGAGGAAAGCGCGCTTGCATTATTTTCCGCGTATGCTTTAGCCTCTGGCGTTACGAACGATACTTACGCTTCAGACGTGACCTTTGCACTGTTACTCATTACTGTCTGGCGATTTACGTTATTTTAGATAGCTTAATAGGACACAAATTCAAGCCAATATTTCCTTTACATATAATCACTAATTTGACATAATTCTCTAATTTAGTTTTCTGTTTTGACTACAAATATTTCTAATACATTATATATATTAATGCACATTCTCATATACAACAAACAAGGTCTTATTACTTTCTGCTGGTGTGCAGGTATTATCTTAAATTAGTTAGAATTTTCATGTTAGATTCTGAATGAACAACTTCTTAGAAAATCCTCCATTCAGGATCTAACACCAGATACATCACATACTTTTAGCTTTTCAAGGAGCTATTTTCTTGATATCTTGTCATATATGAGGGTGGTCTGAAAAGTTTTCAGACTCAACCATGGATGGCAACACTATTGGCAAGATTTTTTTTTCAAAGTTGGTACATCTCTCATAAGCATCCATGTGAAATTGCAAGTCATTCTATCAAGTAGTTTGTTTTATACAGCTGAAGCAAAAGTGTTGTCTGTGTTCCTTGAAATAGATAAAATTGAGTATCGTGTGGTAAAATTCTTTTCTTTTGTAAATTTCTTTTACAAAGAATTATAAAATTCTTTGTAATAGAAGGTTTAACACCAAAAGAAATTCATTCAAAGTTCATAAAAGTTTATGGGCACTCTTCTCCTTTGTTTTCAACAATTAAGAAATGGCCTGTCGAATTTAAACATGGCCATATCAGCCTTGAAGATGATCCATTTGAAGGACGTTCAAAAAGTGTAACAACACCAGAAATCATTGATTAAGATCAAGATTGTATTGGATGGTATTGGATGACCGGCGAGTCAAAGTTCATGAAATTGCTGAGATTATAGGCATTTCAAAAGAACATGTAAGATATATTTTGCATGAAGAATATCATATGAAAAATCTTTGTGCAAGATGGGTGCCTTGCTTGCTCACAGCAGATCAAAAATGCACTCGTATGATAATCTCTGAACAGTGCTTGTAGTTTTTTAGCAAGAAGAAAACTGATTTTGTGTGTCGATTTATTACTATGGATGATATTTGGATTCACCATTACACACCAGAATCCAAACAGCAGTCAAAACAGTGGACAGAAGCCGGTTGTTCAGTGCCAAAGAAAACAAAGTTGGTTCCATCAGCAGGAAAGGTGATGGCATCAATGTTTTGGGATGCTAAAGGCATTTTGTTTATTAATTATCTTGAAAAGGGTAAAACAATAACTGGGGAATATTATTCCGATCTTTTAACCAGACTAGATGAAAAAATTTGCGAGAAAAGACCTGGTTTGCAGAAGAAAAAAATCATCTTTCATTAGGACAATGCACCTGCCCACAAAGGTGTTTTGACAATGGGAAAATTAAGGGATTTGGACTATGAATTGTTGGAGCATCCACCCTATTCCCCAGATTTGGCTCCCTCTGACTTCTATCTCTTCCCAAAACTAAAACTCTTCTTCGCTGGTCAGCATTTTTCTTAGAATTAAGAAGTGATTGCAGCTGTAGATGGATATTTTGCAAATCTTACTGAGAACCATTGCAGGGACAGGAATGGTACTGGAGCATCACTGGAATAAATGTATTAGTCTTAAGGGAGATTATGTTGAAAAATAAAAATAATTTTGAAATTATAAATTCGTTTTTTCATTGTTAGCCCGAGAACTTTTCAGACCACCCTTGTATATGCCTTTTTCAAACCTACAAAACTTAAATACAGATTTCTTTTATTTCTCTTGATTTGTCAACTATTTCTTTTATGATGAAAATCTGATCCTGACAGCCTCTATTGGCATGAATCAAGCTTGTTCTTCTCTGAGTTTCCCATAAACAATTTTTCTCACCCTTTTCTAAAGTATGCTTGCATAAACCCTACCCTGGAACACTCATCAAAGAAATTTCTTTGTAATGTAATTTATCATATTCAATTTTCTTCTTCTTCTTCTTGGCTTCCAATATTAGGCAATTGTTTGCCTGTAATGTTTCAAAGGGTTTAAAAATTCTTCTGCCCATCTATCTTCTGTGTCTTCCTCTTGATTGGTGTCCCTTTGGTTTATATTTCCAGACAATGTTTGGCCATCTGTCCTCATTCATTCTTTCAATGTGGATTTTCCAGTTCTTTCTATAGTTTGTGATGTCGTCTGTTATATTAATTATGGATAACTGTGTTCTTATCTCTTCGTTTTTTATCTTGCCTATTCTTTCATATTCAATTTTATTTTCCTTTCATAGATAGATACTATGAAAGCACTATTTCAATCATCTGGAATTCAGCCCTCTGACTGCATGACCTGGTCAGATGGCTGGAGTAGATAATATTTGACCACTGTGGTCAAATACTATCTACACCATCTGTCCCTCCATACTTTATTTTTTGATGTCCTTATATTCCTCATGCATTGATATGTACTACTGATTGCATTTCTCTGAGGTATTTTCTACTACTGTTCTGTCACTTCGTGTTTCATTTAGCAATCTTTCAAAGCAATTACTATTATTATTATTATTATTATTACGGGTATCTCCATGGCGTCAGTAGACTCATCGCGGGAGACCCAAACTAGCAAAACAATATCTGTCATATCTCTTCTTGAATTCATTTACAGACGAAGAACTCACAACTAAGTCAGGCAATGAATTCCACTCATTCACCACCCTCCAGGCAAAAAACCTTGTTCTGACACCTTTGTTAACCACACTCTTCTTTAATTTCCACAGATGACCTCTTGTTCTTCCATCACTATCACACAGCTGAAACATTTCCCCTGCATCAATCCTATAAAAACCTTTTAGTAATTTGAATGTTTCTATCATATCACCTCTTCTTCGACTATCAACCAATCTCTGCAATCCACAAGCTCTCAATCTATCAATGTAGGGGGCATTTTTTATATCACTCACCAACTTGGTCACTCTTCTCTGAACCCTCTCCACAGCCTCCTCATCTCCAAGGAATCCAGGTGACCAGACCTGAGCACAGTAATCCAAATGTGGAAGTATCAATGTTTTATAAAGGGGAATAATAACCTCTTTATCTCTGGATGTCAGTGTGTTCCTCAACAACCAAGTAATCCTATGTGCAATCTTGGACACCTTAGCAATGTGTCCTCTGAACTTCATCTCCCTATCTACCAATACCCCTAAGTCCCTAGCCTCATCAATCTCTTGGAGTACCTTTCCATCGATGTAGTACACAGCTGGTAATCTTTTAATTCCAAAATGCATGACTTTACACTTTTCCACATTGAACTGACATCCATTTTCTTTTGCCCATTTTACCAGCTTATTTAAATCATCCTGCAAACTTTCAACGTCAGCTTGATTTTTTATTGCACTACACAACTTTGCATCATCAGCAAACAACTGAATATCTCCCTTTAAGCCATTTCCTGTATCATTTATATACAAATTAAACAACATTGGCCCAAGCACAGAGCCCTGAGGCACACCACTGGTCACCTGCCTCGTTCTGGACTCGGCTCCTCCATACACCACCTTATGGTATCTCTCCCTGAGCCATTCTCCTATCCATATCAACAATTTAATATCCATTCCCATCTGCTCCAATTTGTGTAACAGTGTTTTATGGGGTATCCTGTCAAAAGCCTTAGCAAAATCCAGAAGTACCACTGTGTAGCCAGTTCCTTTGTCCAACTCGGATGTTATCCTATTATGAATAGTTAATAGATTGCTAAGGCAGGATCTACCTTTAACAAAACCATGTTGGCCTCTATAGAGTATCATATCCTGATCCACCCATTCTGGAATTTTGTCTTTAACCAACTTTTCCAATACTTTTACCACTACTCCTGAGATGGTGATTGGTCTGTAATTCAATACCGCAGTTTTAGAGTCACCCTTATGCAAAGGAACCACTTTGCCTAACTTCCACTCCCTAGGGACCATACTAGAGTTCAAACTTAAATTAAATATCCAGGTAAGAGGGGTTGACAATTCATTTGCACATTCACGCAACACCCGAGCTGATATTCCATCTAAGCCTACCGCAGTGTTTGCATTTAAGTTTTGCAATATATTTAATACCTCTGATTCTTTAGCTTCAATTCTCACATTAGGTATTGCTATAGGTATAGAGATATCCTCACTTGGGTGATATACTTTTGAAAAGTGATCACTCAGTAACTCGACTATTACATCTGATTTTGTCACCTCAATACCATCAGCACCCACTAAGGTTATCCTTCCGAAGTCATTCTTCCTCTTACTTGCCACATAGCGGAAGAACTCTTTGGGATTACCTTTGATCTCTTTGGCTAAGGTTTTCTCATAATCTGATTTAGCTTTTCTTACTATGCTGGTAACCTTCCTAGCTTGAGCCTTGTACTGCTCATGGGTGTCCTGATCGCCTTTCTCCTTGTAAATTCTCCATAACATTTTCTTTTTTTGCAGTTCAAGCTTGATACTACTGCTCATCCATCTAATGCCTGCCTTGTTTGACCTCCTGACCATGGGGACACAATCTGATATTGCTTTCCTCAGATACCCGCTGATTTTATCCCAAGCACTGCTAACATCTTTCCCTTGCAATATGTTCTGCCATTGGATGGCTGCAAGCTCACTCCGAAGCTTGTTATAATTGCCTAACCTGTAGTTCCGTACAAGTATATATACCCCTTCTTAATAGAAAAATCCACAGATTTTGCGACCTCCCAAGTCAATACCACATGATCGCTTTCACCAACTGGAGGTAACGAGGACACCTTACTTATGCATATAACCTCTGAACCAATAACCAGGTCCAACACTCTCACACCACGTGTCCCTTCAGTTACGTGCTGTTTCAAGTAATTATCTCATAGAAGATGTATGAACTCCATTTCCTTTTTGCTACGTGATATTTCCTCCTTCCAATTGATATCACCATAATTAAAATCCCCCATAATAATCACTAAGCCTTAACTCATTGCACTAAGTTGCTGATGCATGAATTCAATATCTCCCCCCGTACTCCCTGGCCTATAGCAGCATCCAACTGTATATTTGGTTGCGTTGGTCACTATTTCGCACCAGACTGCCTCAAATGAACTCTCATTCACATGTCTATCATCGTGATATATACTACTTTCTTTGGCTGCAACACATCAGCTATCATCAACAGTACTCCTCCTGTTCTATCTTCTCTATCCTCCCTGAAAATACTGTACCCATCACATTCAATTCCAGTGACCACATCTTCTGCTGACAGCCAAGTTTCACTAATGCCTACAACTTTTGAGATTTCACTGACTAATGCCAAAAATTCTTCTCTCTTATTTCGAATGCTTCTAGCATTGGTATACAAAAATTGCAGATTCCCTCTAGATCTTGTGCCGGCTTTAGAACTGATATATAAGTCACTAACTACCGTAGTCCTATGCCGATTTTTATCCCCTCTCTTATGCAATTTATTCTGCCTATAAGGATCAATAAATACACAATCAGTGCTAAAGTTTCTCTCTCTTACACTCAACCTTTTCAATATTAGTTTCCCTGCCCAATAACTTCAACCTGTTCAGAAAACAACTTCTTCAATCGCTTATGTCCTTCCATGTTAAGATGTAGTCCATCTCTAGCATACAACTGCCTTTTTCCTTCAAACACACTCCAAACATCAACAAACTCCAGACCTCTTTTTCTGCACATTCTTGCAATCATATCATTCATTATCATTGCTCGTCTACTTAACTCGTAATTGTCAAAACGAGGCAGCACACACACTATTCTCCCATTGACACTTTTCCTCTTCACAATATCTAATAATGTTCTTAAATCTTTTCCTACCCGATTTATACTACCTCTCAGGTCATTCGTACCCACTATAACTATCATCTTGTCTGCTTCATGCCCTCTCTTTATTGCTAAAGCCACTCTTTCTATTGTCCCATCAGCCAAGCACTCCTCATGCATACCACTCTCCATACCCTTAATCATAGAATCACCATATATTTTACCACTCTTAACTTCATTCAAGTCCACACTTATGGACCCATTCTCTACACTATTCAGCATGACTCTCCCAGCTTCATTACTCAACTCTCTATTACTTACCCCCCCACTCTCACTACATCTCATTTCTTCTAGGCCACTTGTGGTTTTATTATGTTGACTCCCAATCACTCCCATTCTATTTATTACTGAATCATTCACCAAAGACTCACCCATATGTAATCCTGTTCTAGTTACTTCAACTAAAGTAATCTCTATAGTCCTAATTTCTCTGTTTAACACATTAAACTCAGCTTTAACTTCCAGTATCTCCTTACCGATCACTTCCACTTCCTCATGAAGAAGATGAAGGTCATTTTTCATTTTCATAAACTCCCGCCGAAGTTCTTCCGCTACGGTCCCGATGTCAGCTTCCATTCCTAAACGCTCCAGCCTATCCCGACACTTCTCACATACGTCGACATTTTCATTCTTCTCATTTTGCCAGACCGACCACAGATCCTTCACATTTTTCGGTGCATACATGTAGCAGTTTCCGCAACGCATCCATTGCGAAAAATCTAACGCTGAGCCAGCCTTTCGTGTAGTAGTAGAAGTCCTGCGCGCCGCTGACGTACGGTTCTTGTTGGACGCCATCTTTACACGTTGATATAGTGAAACAAATGGCAGTGAAAACACAATATATACAACACAGTTCTAAACAATAATACCACTGAAGGACACTTGTTTCTAACCGATGCACAACTGCAGCACAATTTGTGACAAAAAGCCACACTATATTTAACTTTAAAAACACGTTTTCTAGACTAGCTAAACTCGACCGCCACATTTACCAAGGACACTAGCGCCACCCAAAATGAAATCGCAGTCGGCAGGATTCGAACCTACGCAGGGAAACCCCAATAGATTTCTAGTCTATCGCCTTAGCCACTCGGCCACGACTGCTTCAGGCATCTAGAATATCTTTGGTTTTCATATCACCATTATCATATTGAATTCTTTTGCTCTGATTGCTTCACTTTTATAATTTTCTTTTTATTTTCTCAGAGAATACAGTAAAGTAAAGCCTTTATTGAAGCTTACTTTTAGTAAAGCTGTTATAATAGTTGCTTAAAATATCTGCCTTCTAGTTGGAATGCATTTTGTTGTCTATTAATATGATTGCATTGTTTTCCAGTGTGTTGCATTCCCCTTTTGAAAATACACTGATATTTTCATGCTCTAAGCTGATAGTCTGAATGTTTGGAAGATATAACTGGCCAATGATAATACCTTCTTAAACATCTGAACCACTAGGATAGTTATAGTTCAGATAATGAGTAACTGGTTTTGGTCCATTTGTGTGTGTGTGGGGGGGGGTATAGTTGTTGAACAACATCTCCAATTTCATTTGTGATTTCGGTGAACATATCCACTGAAACTCTACATTTACTGAAACCAATGTTGGAAAGTCATTTCCACTGTTGAATGAGGAATTTCACTGAGTAGTGGAAGTTTCAATCCAGTCAATACATTTGTATCAC
Source organism: Typopeltis vanoorti (assembly GCF_054136105.1). Taxonomy (NCBI): domain Eukaryota; kingdom Metazoa; phylum Arthropoda; class Arachnida; order Uropygi; family Thelyphonidae; genus Typopeltis; species Typopeltis vanoorti. The sequence continues at coordinate 100,960,477 of NC_143559.1, read as the reverse complement.
AAGTCTTATGCATGCTATCTCTTGTAGACATCACTTCATTATTGAATTGTTTTCTGGCTTGCTTTCCAGACACTTTTACTTACAGGCTGTTAGTTTGAGTAATGCTGTGAATGTTTTGAGGTAGTAAATGAATTCCATTGCCCAGTGTTAAACCTGCATATGACCAGAAATGGCTTGAAAAAGCAAGCAATTTTGGGTTTGTACAGCAGAGTTGGATTGTCTAATCCTTTGCACACTACTGTATATATATATATATCATCATCAAATTCCTGATATATACCCTCAAGAGGTGCAGGATAATGATAGTGCTACATGAAAACTTACATCATTACTAACTTCCTATATACAATTTTCCTCCAAATCAGTCTGTTACCGGTCAAGACACCAACATTATCTTCTAAGGCTCTTTTTACGATATCAATCTGCCTATATCTTGGTCTTCCACTGGGTCTTTTTCCTGTGAACCTGGCAGAGAACACTTGTTTTACTAATCTTTCCTCACTCATTCTGTTTAAGTGACCATACCACCTGAGATTGGCTTTGCTAAAGCATTCCTTGATGCTGACAATGTCAAGTTCATTCCTAATATCCTCGTTTTTAATATGATATTGCCATTCATGCCATCTGTTTATGCCCCTAATCTTTCTCAGGACTCTCATATCTCTAGTCTTTGGTCAAGACTTTTACTTCTGACCCAGCTCTCAGATCCATAAGTTAAAATTGGCTTGAATACTGTTTTGTATACAACTAATTTAGTGTTTTGGATAATTTCTCTCTTATTCCATATAAATTTATTCAATTGACTTCCTGCCATACCTGCTTTGTTGATTCTGTTGTCTATTTCCATATTTAATTTACCATCTTCACTAAAAATCGTGCCTAAGTAGCTGAAATGTTTTACTTATTCTATAAGTTCTCCATTCACAATACAGTTGATGTTTTCAATGTTTCTGGCTATTTTCATTGTTTTTGTCTTTTTAATGCTCAAACCTTCATACCATATTTATTGCAACAGTTATTCACTATAGTCAGGGAATCTTGTAGCGTATTTATTTAGAAGTATAATATCATCCTCATAAAGCAAAGAGCTGATATTACCATCTCCAATTTTGATATCAGGTTTAATACCACTTCATAATGTGATCGATATAGATAATGAGTAACAGAGGGATATATTGTACATCCTTGTTCTTGTTGAGAGTATATGCTGGTTAAACATGATAACTAATATTTAAGGAATTGACAGCGTATACTAGAAATATAGATTAAATAAACTTTAATATATACTTTCCGATATTTCGGTGAACGTCACGTTGCCATCTTCTTGGGAACTTACTACAAAGACACGTGCACACAAGTACTAATAACAGCAAATGAGACTGAAGCTAGGAAGCTAGCGTTTTCCTAAAGTCCTGATGGTGCCCCCTGGCAGGCTATATTGGTAGTTCTTGGCCTTTGGGCTGAAGTTCTTCTGATAAAAGTTTCCCAAATTTGGGGCAGTCTCATGCATCCAAATTTGTTGAGGTTTGGCATGTTCCTAAGGGCCGAGGCTGATTCCATGAATAGTCTTTCATACTTGAACTTGCTGTGGTGTATTACTGTGGCTTTCTTCCATCTTATTCTGTGGCGAGTATCCAGAGCGTGGTCTGCAAGCCCAGAGTGGCTGTACTGGTGAAATCGGATGTAATCCTTGTGTTCTGAGATTCTGATATTTGCTGTCCTGCCTGTTTGGCCAAAGTAGGACAGTTTACAGCTGCAAGGGACCTGGTATACACCAGGTAGGTCTAGGGGAAGTGGTTGGTCTTTGGTGGAGCAGATAAGGGATGCCAGTTTTCTATGTGGTCTGTAACAAGTGGTCAAGTCATGTTTTTTTAAGATTTTATTGATTTTTTCCAAGGTGCCTCGGATGTAGGGAATAGTGATGGATTTAGAGTAATCTTTTTTGTGAAGGGGAGGGGGTGGTGGGTTGTGGATAACTGGGTTAAGTATTTTTTGGATTTTTTGGAGAGGGTAGCTGTTGGCTGAGAAAGTGTCACGGATGTGATTTAGTTCAGTGGTTAGGGCTTGATCATTAGAACAGATTATTTTTGCCCTGTTGAATAATGTTTTAATAACTCCATATTGTTGTGAGGGAGGGGGGGGGGGATTGTTGGTGAATGTATCTGCCTGTATGGGTGGGTTTTCTATAAACTGAGAAAACCAAGGTGCCATCAGGTTGGCAGGTGACTAGTGTGTTTAGGAAGGGGAGGTTATTGTTTTCCTCTTTTTCCATGGTGAATTAGATTCTAGGGTGTTGGTTGTTCAAGTGTGTTAGGAAGGAGAGGAGTGAATCCGGGCCATGTGGCCAAATAGCAAAAACATCATCAACGTAGCGAAGCCATATGGTAGGTTTTTGTGGGGCTGAGTTTAAGGCTTTTTCTTCAAACGTCTCCATGAAGAAGTTGTCCAAGGGTGGGGAAAGTGGTGAACCCATGGCTGTCCCCTCTATCTGTTTGTAGAATTTTTCCTGCCAAACGAAATACCCTGAGTTCATTGTAAACTGAAATAGGGCTGAGATATCGGGAGGAAATTTAGCTTGGATTAGCTCTAAGGTTTCTTTGAGGGGGACATTTGTGAATAGGGAGGAGACATCAAAACTGACCATTATGTCATTATGTTGGAGTGTAAGGTTTTCTATACTGGCTTTGAAGTGGGCTGAGTTTTTTTGTGTGTGATGGTGTATTGCCAGTATAGTGTGAGAGCGCTTTGGCTAAATGCTTGGCTAGTTTGTAAGTGGGGGAATCAAATTCCTTAAATATTAGTTATCATGTACATCCTTGTCTAACACCAGATTTAACATTAAACACCTTCCTGTACTTCCTTCAATTCTAACTCCTGACTCCAACTCAAATAAAGAGTAAGTATTGCTTGATATAATGCCCCATTGACACCATATAACTGCAGCGTATTGAATAGCTTCTCTCTTGGCACCTTGTCATATGACTTTTCCAGATCGACAAAACTTAAATACTGATCTTTGTTATATTGTCATGATTTCTCAACTATCTGTCGTAAAGTGAAAATCTGATTCTGACAGCCTCTATTTGGCCTGAATCTAGCTTATTTTTCACCAAGATTCTCTTCCACAATCCTTCTGAAACTTTTTTCAAGTATACTTGCATATATCTTACCAGGAACTCTCAATAGAGAAATACTTCTGTAATTGTCACATTCAGTTTTATTTCGCTTTTTAAGGCCAGGAATTCGTCCCTCTGTCCAGGTCTTCTGAACTATGCAGTACAGACACTGTTAGACTTTTATACCTTCATTCTTGAGCATTTTTGATTGAATATCATCTACTCCTGCTGCCGTTCCACATTTCAGCCTTTTGGTAACTTTTTCTACTTGAAGTATGGATATGTATTCCTGACTGCATGCCTGCCCACTGTTTTTTACCACTGTGTTATCATCACTGCTTGTTTCATTTAGCAGTTTTTCAAAGTAATTACTCCATACCTCAAGGATATCTTTTTCTCCTGTTTTCATGTCACCTTTATCATCTCTAATTCCTTTTACATCGCTCTTTCCTCCATTTCTGAGCTTCTTCAACAACCTCCAGAATATCTTGCCACCATCTTGATATTTATTTTCTATGTTCTTACCAAAGTCCTCCCATGACTTTTGTTTAGCTAGTTTTACACAGTGTTTAGCTTTCTTACATCTCTGTAATAAAGCTAAATACTGTGTAAGAATTCTGTCTCTATATTCTCTAAGAGCACAAGCTGATTTATTTGCCAAGAACTTTTGATATGCTTTCTTCTTTTTTTTCACTGCCTCTTTTAACTTCCTGTGTCCACCATGGAGTTCTGATTTTTCTATCCTTACAGACAACCTCACTATGCCTCTCTTGCTGATTTAATCAGTTTTTTCTTCAGCGTTTGCCACTGATTCACCAAGGTTTACTTCTTGTTCTCAAATTCGTTTATTTTTTCTTCAATAATGTTTGTGTGTTTTAGTCTACAGTTCACACCTGAAAGCTGCTCAACTTTTATTCACTTTAAAACTTTCTACATGTACTTGTTTTCAGTATGATATTCAAAGTTATCCTGCTCAAGACTAAAGGGCGATCACTTTCAAATCTTCTCTACTAAATTCTGGTACAGAGTAAACTCTGTAAATTCTGGTGTCCTGCACCAGGGAGAAAACATCACTATCAACAATAACATAGTCAACGAGACTTTTCATATTAATTGTCTCTTCTCTCTATGTGAATTTGTGCACATTTTTATGTTGGAATATTGTGTTAGTAATAACCAGTCCATGTCCTGAGCAGAAACCCAACAGGTATTTGCCATTATTATTTGTTTTGCTCTTTTCTCCGAATTTTCCCAATATATTTTAGTATGTCTGACAATTATTTCCTACTCTGCTATTTAGTTCCCCATCAAGGATGAACTTTTCCTTTTTCATTGTGTCAGTTGCTTTCTCTAAAGCCTAAAAAAATTCCTCGACTTCTACCTTAGTAGAACCTTCTGTGGGACCATAGGCTCAAAAAAGTCTTATTGTTCAGTTCCCCATTCTTATATTTGCCCACATTACTTTAATTGAGACTGCCTGCCATTTGAAAAGATTAGTCTCATATTTAGTATTGAATACTATGGCTACTCTTTCTTTTCCTTGATTGTCATTGCCTGAATATAACATTTTGTATTTATTGCTCAGAAAGATTTCACCAGTTTTTGCCTTTTTTGTTTCAGTCATCCCTATTATGTCGAACTGGTACTTATCTAATTCCTCAGCTGGCTCCATTTCTTTGCCATTCAGGCTTCTTATGTTAATAGTACCGATCTTGAACTCTGGCGGTGTTGAGTTGGAGTCGGTTTTAGGATTTGTTCCAGTAGCCAACTTTTTGCTGTTTGCCCTGGTTCCCTGGCGAAAACAACTTGGGGGGGGGGGTGTACCTTGTTTAACCGGGCGAATGTCCCAGCCGGCATGAAACTGTCCTGTTGTACCATCATTTTTTATTTTGGTTTAAGCCAATAAGAGTGCAGTTTATTTGGCTACATCCCAAACTGGCAGCCCATCTTCGTTCATTCAGTATCCAGGTTGGTACCTAACAGGGGGGAGGGGGGGGCACCACGAAAAGGTGAGGATTGGACATTCACAATCCCTGATCGGTTCTCTGCATTCCTTTAAAGGCTATGTGGAGTTCTCTCAGTTATATAGCTTTGATCCTTAAGCACACCTACCTCTGTGTGTGCGCGTGTGTATTTATATATATATACATATATGTACACTGCTTGAAAAGAAGTCAGTAGACACCATATGAAAAACAAACAGCCATGGTGCCCACCTTAATAAGATCTAGGATCTCCTTTTGCTGCAATGACTGCAGCAATCCTATGAGGCATACTTTCCACAAGCATATGATAGTGAACAATGGGAATTTTAGACCATTCTTTCTGTAGGCATGTAATGAGATCCTGACTTGTTGTGGGGCCAGACATCCCTTGACATTACCCAAACCTCCCATTCATTCCATAGATGTTCAATAGGGTTGAGATCAGGGCTCTGTGGAGGCCAGTCATGTGTTGTGACAACATACATGTTCACAAACCGCACAGTTACAGCAGCAGCCTCATTACATGGTGCATTGTCTTGCTGAAAGAGACAATGGTCAGTTCAGGTCAAAGTAGAAAGCATTGTCTAGAATGTTCAGATACCTATCAGAGTCAATGTTCGTAGCACAACAAACAGAGGATTGAGGCACCAGGAAAAATTAGCACTGTAGTACATGCTATTGCTGTTGTACAACTGTATTTTATTCTTACTAAATAGCTTAAGGAAATTACAACGTACAATAGAATATACATTAAAATAAATTTTAATACACTTCCAGTATTTAGGCAACATCACCTTTACATTATCACAGGAACTTAAATACAATACATGCGCACGCAAGCACAACACACAATAAACAGTAAATGAGGAACTAAGCAGGATGATTCTACATCCAGTTTCACCAGTACAGCCACTCTGGTCTTGCAAACATGCGCTGTATTCCAGCCATAAAATACGGTGGAAGAAAGCCACGATAATACACCGTAGTAAATACAAATATGAAAGGCTTTTCATGGAATCAGCTTCAGCCCTAAGAAACAATCCAAACCTCAACAAATTTGGCTGCATGAGACTGCCTCAAATTTGAGAAACCTACATCAGAAGACCTTCAGCCCAATCGCTGAAAAGAATACCAACATTGCCCGCTAGGGGGCACCATCAGGACTTTAGGAGAAATAATAGCTTCCTGCTTCTTCCTCACTTACTGTTTGTTGTGCCTGCATGCATGTGTCTTGTTCTTAAGTTTCTTGAAAATGGCAACGTGACGTTGTCGAAATATTGGAAGTGTATTAAAATTTATTTTAATTTATATTCTATTGTATGTTGTAATTTCCTTAAGCTATTTAGTAAGAATGTATAACCAACGTCTAAACCTTTCCACAAGAACTGTTTTTTATAGGTATATAAAAATAAGTGATAAGTAATAAAAAGATAGATTTGAGAGGAGTATTTAAACTGCAAGTATGATTTAAACATTTCACTCTGCATGTGGAGGATGGTGTTAAATCTGGTATTACATCTATCAATTTGGATATAGTAGTGATTAATCAGAGTACTGTTCACTACAGTTCATTTTTCCCACTATCAGCACAAAGAATCTAAGAATTAACTAAGAATTAAGTTAGTCAATTTCTACTCTTCATGTGCTTTTGGTTTTTCCTCCACACCCACATGATTTTTTTTTGTTGTTGTTTGGAAGGGGAGGCAAAAAATGTTGCATGTGCTAGTATAGGTATGAAGCATGAATATGGGTAATTATGCCATTTCATCCTTTCAGTCTTCTAGTGGTAGGCTTACAATGCTAATAAAATTGAATGGCATATAAGATATACATGTTCGCTCAGTTAGCCTAGGGGCTGTTCGCTTTGCAACCATATGCCTGGGAAAGGAGTGTCCTAGATTTGATTCCTGTCGGTGACGTGAAGAGCTAAAGGATCTTTCTCAGTCATAGCCAAGTTAGCCGATCTTGAGAGTGGACAGTAGGGTTTTTTCCTCAGTTTATCCTGGGGTTTTTCATCCCACAAAGCAGGCAAACCATCCTTGAGAACTCAACACTACAGACATAGGATATACCAGGGCGTAGGGCTGACCACCTTATCCTGTGAATGGTTTGAGGTTCGATGATTAATAAACTGTCGACACCACAAGGTAAAAGAGGGAAAGGAAGATGAGATAAGATATATATATATATATTTTTTTTTTATAGTGATATAAAAGTCTTACAGTGGCTACACTGCATAGTTCAGAAAGCCTGGACAGAGGGACGAATTCCCGATGATTGGAGTAGAGCTCTAATAGTACCAATATATAAAAAGGGAAATAAAACTGAATGTGAGAATTACAGAGGTATTTCCCTACTGAGTGTTCCTGGCAAGATCTATGCAAGTATACTTGAGAAATGGTTGAGAAGAATTGTGGAAGAAAAGCTTGGTGAAGAACAAGCTGGATTCAGGCCAAATAGAGGCTGTCAGGATCAGATCTTCACTTTGCGACAAATAGTTGAGAAAGCATGGGAATATAACAAAGATCTGTATTTAAGTTTTATTGATCTGGAAAAGACATATAACAAGGTGCCAAGAGAGAAGCTATTCAATACGCTACAGTTACATGGTGTCAACGGGGCATTATATCAAGCAATACGTAGTTTTTATTTGAGTTGTAAGTCAGCAGATAGAATTGAAGGAAGTACAGGAAGATGGTTTAATGTTAAATCTGGTGTGAGACAAGGATGTACATTATCCTCTCTGTTATTCATTATCTATGTGGATCACATTATGAAGGAAAGTGGTATTAAACATGATATCAGAATTGGAGATGTTAATGTCAGCTCTTTGCTTCATGCGGACGATGTTATACTTCTAAATAAATCCACTACAAGTTTGCAAGATTCCCTGATGAAATTGAATAACTGTTGTAATAGATATGGTATGAAGGTCAGCATTAAAAAGACAAAGACAATGAAAATAGGTAGAATCGTTGAAAATGTCAACTGTGTTGTGAACAGGGAACCTGTGGAACAAGTAAAATATTTCAGCTACTTAGGTACGATTTTTAGTGAAGATTGTAAATTAAATATGAAAATAGACAACAGAATCAACAAAGCTGGTATGGTAGGAAGTCAATTGAATAAATTCATATGGAATAAGAGAGAAATTAGTCGGAACACTAAATTAGCTGTATACAAGACAGTGTTCAAGCCAATTTTAACTTATGGATCTGAGAGCTGGGTCAGAAGTAAAACACTTGACCATTATATTTATTATATTATACCGACCGCAGATATGAGAGTCCTGGGAAAGATTAGGGGTGTGAACAGATGGCATCAATGGCAATATCATATTAAAAACGAGGATATTAGGAAAGAACTTGACATTGTCAGCATCCAGGAATGCGTTAGCAGAGCTAATCTCAGGTGGTATGGTCACTTAAATAGAATGAGCGAGGAAAGATTAGCAAAACATGTGTTCTCTGCCAGGTTGGCAGGAAAACGACCCTGATGAAGACCAAGATATAGGTGGATTGATACAGTACGAAGTGCCTTAGACGATAGAAGAAATATAAGATCTGATAATGTTGGAGTCTTGACAAGTAACAGACTGATTTGGAGGAATATTGTAGATAGGAAGTTAGTAATGATGTAAATTTTTCATGTAGTACTATCATATCCTGTATATCCCTTGAGGGTATATGTCAGGAATTTGATGATGATATTTTTTTTTTTTACCCTGCATTATAATTTTTTTTAGAAAAATTAATTATTCATTTGCTAGTTTATTGTTGATCTTATGCTTATTATTTTATTATATTACACTTTTGGTTTATTTGTTCTTCTTAATCTTTCATGAACCATTAAGATTCTTAGCTGTGGATTTCACAACCATGACCGCATCGAGGATAAGGTGGTTGGCCCTATGCCTCCCAGTGTGTCCTGTGTCTGTAGATGTGTGTGTGTTCATGGGTCTAGTTTGCCTGTTCTAGGGAACGAAAAACCTGAGTTTCCAGGTGAAAAAACCCCCTTCCTTCATGTGAGACTGGCTAACTCACCTTTTGTTGATAGAGACCAGATAAAGATTTCTCATGTCTTGGACAGGAATCGGACCCAGGTCTTTCCGACTGAAGGACTTTGTCTATACCGACTGTTGGTTTATTTCTATTTTTTATTTTTATGGAACTTCTACTTTTCTAAAGTGAACAAATATAATGCTCTTTCTGGTGCATTTATTAAACAGTAGGACATAATAATGTAATAGGATTTGCATACTTTATAATTGTTTTACTTGTTGTAATATTAGGATAAAAGTTAAAGAATGTCCCCTCCTCTAGATATAAATATCTGGGAGAGGGAGTTGTTCTTAGTGCAGTTGCATTGATAAAGCTGATTTCTATGTGATTTTGATCTCACTTATGCACAGTACTAGATTCTAGGTGGTCAAAGGCTTGGAACCCCTCATAGCATATTATTATTTATTTTGCTTTAAAGAAAATATAATTTTAAATAATAATTTAAATTTTAAAAATTGAAACATACTATTTGATTTTTAAGACTGTGGATTTAATAAACATTTATACAAATCTTCTACTAGTTTTGCTAGCTGTAACTGTCTAGCTTTGTCAAGACGAGAATGGTTATGCTAGTATTAAATGCAAACAGCAAAAGAATGAAGTAACGGTTTAAAAACAGTTAGATAAATTGGAGAGCACATCTGACATCACACACACATAAGGCGTGAAGACTTAGTTATTGTTTTTAAGTTGCGTTTTATAATTTTTCGCGTAATTTAGTTCTGTTAAACTTAATGAATTTAACAGATTTTTTCACATGTGTTTTAATATTATTCCCTGGTTTCTATTGAGATTATTTCCTGTTCATAGGACTACTGCAGCTTCTTTAAAGGTTCTACATCTAAAATCCTCTTTGATACATGTCATGGAACTGTTGTCCCAATCTATTGAATGGTTTTGTCTGCGTGATTAGCCTAGTGGCTATGCGCTTCGCAACCATATGCCTGGGGAAGGAGTGTCCTAGGTCGATTCCCGTCGATGACGTGAGGAGCTTAAGGATCTTCCTCAGCCATAGCCAAGTTAGCCGGTCTCGGACATGGACAGCAGGGTTTTTTCCACCAGTTTATCTTGGGTTTTTCATCCTGCAAGCAGGCAAACCAGCCCCGTGAACACACACATGGATCTACAATCATAAATACTTGATCACATGAGTTCAACTCATCCCAGTAGGACGGGGAGAAATAGGGAGGAAACTACATACGAATAAATAAATAAATTGAATGGTTTGAAGTTGAGAAATGATGTGCAAACCCTGAGGTGTCTGTTCTATTATGATTGACGTCTCTGACATGTTCCTTCTTTCGAATTGCTAGGCTTCTTGAAGTTTGGCCTATGTAGGTATGTTCACACGTACATGGTATGCTATAAACACCTGTGTATTTGTAGAAAGTGACGCTATCCTTAGTGGATCTTAATAACTGTCTTGTAGTTGTGGTGGGTTTAAAAGTAACTCTGATGTTAAAAGGTCTCATGATTCTTGCTATTTTGGTGGAGACTGATCCAGCGTAGGTTATGACAATGGATGATACGTACTGGGTCATCCGAGGTTGTTGCTGCAGGTTGTTTAACGGGAACTAAATTATGCGAAAAATTATAAAACGCGACTTGAAAACAATAACTAAGTCTTCAAGCCTTATGCGTGTGATGTCACGCATGCTCTCCAATTTGTCTGACTGTTTTTAAACCATTACTTCATTCTTTTGTTGTTTGCATTTAATACTAGCATAACCTTTCTGTTCTTGACAAAGCTAGACAGTTACAGCTAGCGAAACTAGTAGACAATTTGTATAAATGTTTATTAAATCCATGGTCTTGAAAATCAAATAGTATGTTTCAATATTTAATGAAAAGGACCAAATAATAACTTTCAATTTAAATTTTAATTAATTAGGAATTTAAATGGAAAAATCTGAATATTAACTGTGCCATTTACATAAAATAAGTTGCCTAAATAAGAAAAGAATTTGGCACATATGCATATTTTTAATAATGGTTTGATTTTGTAATTGTGTTTTATTATGTATTTCTATTTGCAACATTGCAATTTTGATGATTCATCTGAAATGATTTTCTTAAAATAGGCACTTGAAAGTCTTGTATCTATTATGAAACTGATGGGTCAACGGCATGTTACAACTGTTCGTATGAAACTAATGGCAACATTACGCATTGCTCTTCGTTTTACCGACAGTGGATTTCCTGAGATATGTTGCAAAGCTTGGAACACTTTTGTACACAAGTAAGTGAATAATCATGACACAGCTACTTCACAGATTTCAGTGAAAAATGAGATTTTATAATGAACTTTACTAAAAATTATCATATCATTTTAGTTTGATCTTTTTTATGTAGCAAAATAAGCAAAATGATTCAAAATTATATAGTTTATATAAGTTGACAAAATTTTTCAGAATATTTCAGAATAGTACAAAATTATTACATATAATATTAAGTAAACTCTCTGAATTGTTATGTACTTTAGAAAGTTTGTACTTGCCCCCCCCCCTCCCAATTATTCCAAAAACTGCTCTTATTTCAGTTGTGATAATGTGAATGATATCACCATACAAGAATGCCATTCGAAATGCACATTCTTATTGTCATGGTGGCTTGTATTTTTTAAAATTTTTTGCTTTCCAGCAGTTGATTTTCAAGGCTGCCCTGGAATTCACTGATGATATTCTGGATGAATGTATTCAAGGAGAGCTACTGAATATCTCTTTTTTGCAAAGATAGTTTATTGTTATGCTGTTACAAAATATTTTTGTAATAAATTTTGAAACTATTTATATAGTTTTGTGAAACTGTTATATTAACATATTAGTTTTTCTACACCTCTGTGTGTGAAATTAAAGAATTAATACAAGAGCTTGTTCGAATTTTTCTAACAACTTAAAGTTACTATTTGCTACAGGACTCCTTAGTCTGTAAGTAGCAAAAAAAAAAATAAAAAAAATAAAAAAAATAAACATTTACCCACTCATAACCCCCCCCCCCCACACACACACACAATATCTTCCATGGTAATATTAATAAATGCAAAAGCAAAAATAATATTGTTGATATTATTTTTTTAATAATAGACAGTTTAATAATCAGCAGTATGTATAGATGTTGGGCCCAGTACTTGCCAAGATTTTTTTTTTTTAACCATAATTTAAGGTTTCAGTAAGGAAATACCATTAGTAGACATATTACTAACTATTATAATAATGAAATTAACTCACGTAAATTATTCTTTAATTATTCTTCATTCATAGAATTTTCACCTGAGTATCACAGGCATCATCAGTACAGGTAAAAGGCTAATTAAACAATAACTGTTATATTCACAAAGTGCCACCTAAGTAGCTAAGGTTAAATTTCCTAAATTTATTTAATTATTATTATTATTATTTATTTATTTATTTATTTTTAAGAATTTAAATTTAATTATTTAGTTATTTAATTATTAAATAATAATTATTTAATTGTTCAATTATAATAATTTAATTAAAAAAAATTTTTTTTTTTTTTATAAATATATATATGTGTATACAATTATATGTTAGGAAAGATTTGCTGCTTTATAAAGTACATCTCCCACAAGGGGGAAAGACGTAGACCATCGGATTTGTTTAGGTTAGGGGGAGTGAAGTAATGTTTTACATGTTTCTTTGTATAGCCGTTCCATTAGGGACCAACTTTTGTGAATGACTTTTGTATTGTTCCACTTAACTCTATGTCTGGTGTTGATGGCATGTTCTGCTATTCCAGACTGTTTGGGTTCAAAGTACTGGATGTATGACTGGTGTTCTTCTAACTGGACCTGAGCAGATCTTCCTGTTTGTCCGAAATATGATAAGCCACACAAGCAGGGAATCTGGTAGACACTTGGATAGCTGAGATTTGGGAGCTTGTCCTTTGGAGACATTAGGAATGTGAAGATTTTTCTAATGGGTTGAAAAGCCACACAGATATTTAGTGGTTTTAGCACCTTAGCTATGCGTTCACTAACCCCGTGTACATAGGGATAGGTATACGTGTAAGTTCTTCTGTACTTGAAGAGGATGCTGGAGCACAACTATTTAACACGTTCGCTGCCAACTACGAGTATACTCGTAGTGGGTAAACCTGCTTCACAAGCCAGCTACGAGTATACTCGTAGGACGCTTACCGCCGGGAACGAGATTATTGTAGTGACCTTGAAGAAGTGAAAATGCTTGGCTTGTGGGGCTAGCTTCAAAACTGTGTATTCCCATAGAACGTATATGCTCTGTACAAGCCAACTACGAGTATACTCGTAGGACGTTTACCTCCGGTAACGAGATTATCGTACTGACCTTGAAGAAGGAAAACTGCTCGGCGTAGGGGAACAGATCATGCCAAAGTAGCGTGGCAGCGAACGTGTTAAAGCTCTTTTTATGAAGGACTTCTTATAGCCATTGGATATGAAGGAGGAATTAATATACTGTAATTCTTTTTGTAAAAGTTCTTCTGAAGAACAAAAGGAGTTGGCTCTATGAACTAGTGTTTTTATAGTACCTGCCTTTTGGCTGGGATGGTGATGTAATTCAGCATGGATGTACTGGCCTGTATGAGTCTCTTTCCTATAGACTGTGAATTGTAGATAACCATCTGGATGGCGAAGAATCGAGAGGTCTAGAAAGACCAACTGCTTATTTACTTCTACTTCTAGGGTGAACTGGATCCTTGGATGAAGTGCATTAATTTTTGAGAGAAACTGTTGTAGTTCTTCTGAGGTGCCCTTCCATATGGCAAAAATGTCGTCCACATATCTGAACCAAATGTTAGGTCTGGGTGTAATGTTGTCAAAGATACGCTGTTCGAAATGCTCCATGAAGTAGTTGGCAATAGCAGGAGATATTGGATTACCCATTGCTGTCCCTTCGATTTGTTGGTATAACTGGTTTTTGAAGGAAAAATAACCGGACTTTATTACAAATTCAAATAATTTGACAGTGTCTGGAGGAAAGTAATATTGTCATTGATACAGATAGAGTAGTGATCAACGTATCAGTCTGCCCACTGACAGACAGCAAACATTTCGTTCTGTCAAAAGGGCATGATATTTCTGTTGCTCTGCATAAAGTACCCATAATAGACTTTTTCCATAGTATAGACAGAGGTATTCGATCCTTACCCCCAAAAAACTGCTAACAGAACAAGATTCGAGTGTGCAAAAATTCTTTTTAACACCAAGCCTCAGCAGCCGATCCTATCGTATGTTGGACAAAAAGCGCTGAAATCGCTAAAAAATAACAAGAACCTAATTATTACAAAAGCTGACAAAGGGAAGGCTGTAGCCATCCAAGACAGAAGAGAATACAAGAAAAAAATATCACTGTTACTCCACGACTATTCGACTTATAGGCCCCTCACTTCAGGTCCTACTGGTAGTCAAATAAAAAAGCTTAATGCCCTCATAGAAAAAATATCGATATAGGATGAAGATAAAAAGAAAACGCTAAAGACCTCCTTCGGGCACCCACCGAGATTATATGGTCTTCCAAAAGTACATGAGCCTGGAATTCCATTAAGACCGGTTGTAGACTGTATAGGTTGTCCCACTTGCAAAATATCAAACTTTCTGTCAAATTTACCCATTTCTTCAACTAGAAGAACTGCTACATATATAAAAAAATTCTGTGAACTTCAGAAATAAAATTTCCGATCTGCATCTAGAAGATTCGGAGATTATGATTAGTCTAGATGTTGTTTCGCTATTTACGAATGTTCCGTTGACAGACAGCATTGAATTACTATACCAAGAATTTCCTCCAGACACTGTCAAATTATTTGAATTTGTAATAAAGTCCGGTTATTTTTCCTTCAAAAACCAGTTATACCAACAAATCGAAGGGACAGCAATGGGTAATCCAATATCTCCTGCTATTGCCAACTACTTCATGGAGCATTTCGAACAGCGTATCTTTGACAACATTACACCCAGACCTAACATTTGGTTCAGATATGTGGACGACATTTTTGCCATATGGAAGGGCACCTCAGAAGAACTACAACAGTTTCTCTCAAAAATTAATGCACTTCATCCAAGGATCCAGTTCACCCTAGAAGTAGAAGTAAATAAGCAGTTGGTCTTTCTAGACCTCTCAATTCTTCGCCATCCAGATGGTTATCTACAATTCACAGTCTATAGGAAAGAGACTCATACAGGCCAGTACATCCACGCTGAATCACATCACCATCCCAGCCGAAAGGCAGATACTATAAAAACACTAGTTTATAGAGCCAACTCCTTTTGTTCTTCAGAAGAACTTTTACAAAAAGAATTACAGTATATTAATTCCTCCTTCATATCCAATGGCTATAAGAAGTCCTTCATAAAAAGAGCTTTAAGTAGTTGTGCTCCAGTATCCTCTTCAAGTACAGATGAACCTACACGTATACCTATCCCTATGTACACAGGGTTAGTGAATGCATAGCTAAGGTGCTAAAACCACTAAATATCTGTGTGGCTTTTCAACCCATCAGAAAAATCTCCACATTCCTAATGTCTCCAAAGGACAAGCTCTCATATCTCAGCTATCCAGGTGTCTACCAGATTCCCTGCTTGTGTGGCTTATCATATTTCGGGCAAATGGGAAGATCTGCTCAGGTCCAGTTAGAAGAACACCAGTCGTACATCCAGTACCTTGAACCCAAACAGTCTGGAATTGCAGAACATGCCATCAACACCAGACAAAGAGTTAAGTGGAACAATACAAAAGTCATTCACAAAAGTCGGTTCCTAATGGAAGGCTATACAGAGTAACATGTGAAACATTACTTCATTCCCCTAACCTAAACAGATCCAATGGTCTACGTCTTTCCCCCTTGTGGGAGATGTACTTTATAAAGCAGCAAATCTTTCCTAACATATAATTGTATACATATATATTTAAAAAAAAAAAAAAAAAAAAGTAAAAAAAAAAATTAAATTATTATAATTGAATAATTAAATTTAAATTCTTAAAAATAAATAAATAAATAATAATAATAATAATTAAATAAATTTAGGAAATTTAACCTTAGCTACTTAGGTGGCGCTTTGTGAATATAACAGTTATTGTTTAATTAGCCTTTTAGCTGTATTGATGATGCCTGTGATACTCAGGTGAAAATTCTATGAATAAAGAATAATTTACATGAGTTAATTCCATTATTATAATAGTTAGTAATTTAAGGATAAAGTGGTCAGTCTTATGCCTAACTGTAGATTTTTTGTGTGTAGATTTGAATGTGTTATCCTGGCCAGTTTGATTTGTTTCAAAATAAAAAAAAAAACAAGTTTCTGGAAAGAAAAACCCTGTCACCTCTATTCGAGAGTGATTAACTCACCCTTAATTGCAAAATCCTGATGAGGTTCTTCATATCCTAGACAGTATTCAAACCTGGGTCCTTGCAACAGTTTTTCATCAGAACAAATTGAGCTATGAAGGCTCAATATTAAAGAAGCTAAACATTAAATTTTATCCACATTCACTCATACAAGCAGCTCATTAACATGTTTGCTGACATGCTTCTCAGGCATAGTTTGTTCCAGCACGCCAAGTGCTTTCGCGTCTTTAAGGTCACTACGAGTAATCTCGTAGCCGGCTTATCAGATAGAATTTTGTTTCATACGCCAATTACGAGTAATCTCGTATCCCCCCCCCCCCCCATCTTCAAGGTCGATAAGCCGGCTACGAGTAATCTCGTAGCCAGCTTATCAGATAGAATTTTGTTTCATAGGCCAACTACGAGTAATCTTGTATCACTTCCACCTATATATTACATGCACTGACGATGCTATTTATTGCGTCTAGTATAGTTTTAGTTTCTAGTCTCTAAGAACCTTCAATTTTGTCATGGCCAGTAAAAGAAAACTTACTGATATAGAAGTAGAAGCTTATGCTAATATGAATGATGATGAATTTCATGAAATATTTGGTTCCGATTCCGAAGATGATCCTACAGATGACGCTAGCGGTGACTCAGATGATGAAGAAACTTTTGAAGATGAAGTTATCATCCAGCCAAATACATCAACATCTACTTATTGGGAAAATTCAGAACAAGAGCCCCCATAATTTGACTTTGTTGAAACTGCAGGTTTTAAAATTGACACTGGAAATTTCAGTATCAAAAGGTTAGTTGAACTTTTCTGAAGAATTTCTCACAATTTTAGTAGAACAAACCAATTTATATGCTTTACAAAATATTGAGCAAAGCTGAGTGCAGATCAAAAAAAGTCTATTAAGCTTTACCATCTGTTGAGCATTATTGGATCACAAATCAACTTTACAATTTGCCATTTTGGCGCTCTAAAATGAGCCGAAATCGATTTCAAATTTTATTGCATCATTTGCATTTCACAGATAATTCCGAAGCAGCTAATGATAAATTGCACAAATTAAGACCACTCCTAGATCATTTTAATAGTGTAATGCGAAATAGCTACACACCAGACAGAAACTTATGTATTGATGAGTCAATGGTGTTGTGGCGCAGTAGACTGGTGTTTCGGCAGTACATAAAAAACAAAAAACAAATATGGCATGAAATTCTATGAACTATGTGAATTGAATGGATTGGTGATAAAAAATAAAAATTTGTACAAGATAATCTGAATCATCTTCAGCGAAAATGGGTCACGCATATGATATTGTATTCCACTTGATGGAAGAATATTTAGACAGGGGTTATGTATTGCATATGGACAATTTTTATAATTCTGTAGCTCTTGCATAATCGCTTACCGATAGAAAAACATACGTATGTGAAACACCGAGAAATAATAGGAAAAACAATCCACCAGATGTTATTTAGAAGAAACTAAAAAGGGGGAATTTGTCTGGCAAAGAAGAGGTCCTGTTGTAGTCAGCAAATGGAAGGATAAGAGGGAAGTTCTTTCCATTTCAAATATGCACAAATTTGAAATGGTTGAAGTGCAAAATCGGAATGGTAAATTTCAGTTAAAACCAAATATCGTTAGGAATTATAATTTGGGTATGTCAGGCACCGATCTTTCTGATCAAATGCTTTCTTATTATTCCACCTTACGAAAGACAATTAGATGGCCAAAGAAATTGGCAATATGCTTTTTTGATGTATATGTTCGAAATGTGCATAAATTTTATAACAGGATTACTGGAAATGCAATGACTGCGTTAAAATTTAGAGATCAATTTATGTCATTTTTTGTTGGAATGGATGAGCTTACAGCATCAGAGAATATCAGGAAGAATTGGGATTTTCATTATTTGGAAATTTTACCACCGACAGAAAAAAGAATCGCCCGACAAAGCTATGCCGTGTGTGTACACGAAACAAACAACTATGCGAAACACGTTATTATTGTCCTGTTTGCCAGGAAAAACCACCATTGTGTGGAAAATTGTTTTAAAATGTACCATTCTTAATTTGAATAAATTGTTTTTTTTTATTTTATTTATTGATTTTTTTATTTTATTGATTGGTTTTTATTATTTTTTTGATTTTATTAGTTTTAAATTGATTTACAAATTACGTGTTATACTACAGATTTACTCGCGCTTGGCATAGGAGGACGAATATACTCTTATGTCAATAGGTAATTGACATAAGAGTATATTCTTAGTTGGCTTCTGAGGCACATATATAATATACTATATTTTAGTTGACATTATTTCCCTTCTAACAAGCCCCCAGACGTGCTCTCCACTTTATTCAGAATCCAAGGGTCCAAATTAAGCTAATTATACTAAGGGTTAATTCATGTTTGGCATAGGAGGTCGGTAAATCTATATACAAGTATACTCGTAGTTGGCTTGTGAAGCTCATATACGAACTACGAGTATACTCTTAGTTGGCAGTGAACGTGTTAATAACCAGTTTATTTTATTGGCAAGTACTGTTTGCTTCTTCTGTTGACACGAACAACAGATTTTTGTCTTTTTGAACATTTGTGTGGGCAGACATGAGAGTTGCTACTAAATAACAGTGAAATACTTTCAAACTTTTCTTGTTTGCAGATTATGAGATTTTTGTATATCTGTATACAGCTTGACATAGAGCAGGAAAGTAAATCAACCAAGAGAACATGCACAATTTACAACATAATACACTGCTCACGTGGCATTAATTACTTTGGCCATAAGTCCAACCAACATCAACAACAGTTTCAGCTTGATAACAGCATGTATGTATGCAGTTTAATAATCATATCAAGATATACTCTATATGAAGATACTATATATAGTGTCATGATGCAAATTACAGTTTAAAACATTATTCCACCTGAACACATGCACTTTCCAAACGCACGATCGCCAGAAAACTCAGAATTGTTACTTATCTGTTTACTTTGTTGAAGTTAGCTGATTTGATAACCACTTTCCTAGAAACAGCAGCCTTTATCTCATCTTAGATATACTTAGGCAGTTCTAATGAGTTTTATCACCCTGTGTGTGAGTGTGTGTGTGTGAGACTACTATCCCTCTTATTGGAGGCCAAGAATAGCTCAAAAAAGTTCTTTGTTTGGGCCACTTTGTTTCTGCAGCATGTAAAAAAATGAAAATTTTCTCACCTGTAGCATTATTATATCCATAGATTTACAGCCTTTTGTGGGTAGGAGTCATAAAAAAAGAAATGTTTTACTTATCCTATAAATTCTCCATTGAAAATGTAGTTAATGTTCCATATTCCTGCCTATTTTCATTGTTCATCACAAGATACAGTTTATATAAGAAATAGCTCATACTCATAGCATTTATGCTTTTTGGATCTCTTTATTCTTTATCAGACCAAACTGGGACTTCAGTTCTCAGATTTTCAAAAGATAAGAGCACACACATATATCAGTCATAATGTTTTGCTCAATCTCACTCTCATCTTTGTCAGAAATCTGGCACTATAGGAATCCTTGCATCCATTAAGTTCACTGCCTTTGCTTAACTGTTGCCTTGGGCAGCAAGAAATGTAGCACATAAAATACTTTCTTATTGGTATTAGCTTTTGTTGGCATTAATGGTTCAGCAAGTTGCTCATCAGCAAAGCTTTCAACATCTGTAGAGTTCATCTTTCAGCCTTCCATGAGGAAGTCCACCCATATAGACATTCTTTATGTTAAAAGTCATGTCTGAATGTATTGTAAAGATACTTAAATCTCTAGTTCTTCACATGGTATATTGCCTAGTCCATAAGAGTTCATTTCTGGCTTTGGTGAAAAACAGGTTTTTACTATTGGCTTTCCCTAATGTTTCATCTCTCTTGTGCCCTGTGATTTATCCTGCTTTGGCTATTCCAGTAAATCTTCAGCTGTTCATTACAAGCAACATTAAAATTACGTCAAGAACCATGAGCTGGAACAGTTTGCAGAATATGCTGCCATTTCTAACAACAGGATTTTCACTGGAAAAGACTCAAGTCCTAAGTTAATTTTATTAGAGGTTCTTACATATATATTTTTCCCTTAAATTTACAGGTTCTTTCCCCAGGCCTATGTATTTGGTGTTTCCCTGTCTGCATACATGAGAACTAAATTTTCTTTTTATATATTTTATTAACAAAGTATATATAAAGTTTAATACAAATTTATTTTATATATACATATATACAAAATAAATTTGTATTAAAAGAGTCGTGACCATTTTACTCACTCACACATTCATAACCTTTCATAACTCTCGTGGAAAGGCTTAGACGTTGGTTATGCATTTTTTACTAAATAATTTAATAAGGAAATTACAACGTCAACTAGGATATACATTAAAATAAATTTTAATATACTTCAATATTTCGGCAACGTCACGTTGTCATTTTCAAGAAACTTAAGAACAAGACACATGCATGCAGGCACAACAAACAGTAAGTGAGGAAGAAGCAGGAAGCTATTATTTCTCCTAAAGTCCTGATGGTGCCCCCTAGCAGGCAATGTTGGTATTCTTTTCGGCGATTGGGCTGAAGGTCTTCTGATGTAGGTTTCTCAAATTTGAGGCAGTCTCATGCAGCCAAATTTGTTGAGGTTTGGATTGTTTCTTAGGGCTGAAGCTGATTCCATGAAAAGCCTTTCATATTTGTATTTACTACGGTGTATTATTGTGGCTTTCTTCCACTGTATTCTATGGCATGTATCCAGTGCATGGTCAGCAAGACCAGAGTGGCTGTATTGGTGAAACCAGATGTAGTCCTTGTGTTCTGAAATTCTGATATTTGCCGTCCTGCCTGTTTGGCCAAAGTAAGACAGTTTACAGCTGCAAGGGACCTGGTATACACCAGGTAGGTCTAAGGGAGGGGGGGGGAGGTGGTCTTTAGTAGAGCGGATAAGGGATGCCAATTTTTTATATGGTCATGTTTGAATCAAAAAATTAATACAATCAGTACATGATATTGGAATTAGAGGAAACGCTTTAATCTGGATTGCTGATTTCATTAGAGAAAGAAAGATCAGTCAGAATCAATGCAGCAATATCAAATGAGCAGAGAACCTGGGCTGGTGTTCCCCAGGGCTCAGTACTCAGTCCCTTACTATTCCTTCTATATGTCAATAACATTCATCCCTACCTTACAGAAGATACAAAAGTAACTTGCTATGCAGATGATATAGCCATCTGGCACACTAGTTCTAAAATTAAAGAATCAGAGGAGATTCTAAACAAATCCATGAGAGGATTAGACAAATGGTCAGATGAACTTAAACTCAAAATCAACCCAAACAAAAGAAAACTAAGTACCTTTAGTACAGACAGGAAAAATGGACATTCCTACAATCCCAAAGTCATGATCAACAACAAGCTAATTGAAAAAGTCACAAATCCAAAATACCTTGGTATTATGCTTGATCAGGAATTACGTTTTGCACAACACATCTCTAACACATCCAACAGAG
Organism: Typopeltis vanoorti; assembly: GCF_054136105.1. NCBI lineage: Eukaryota > Metazoa > Arthropoda > Arachnida > Uropygi > Thelyphonidae > Typopeltis > Typopeltis vanoorti. The sequence goes on along the minus strand of NC_143559.1, from coordinate 100,938,465 downwards.
CTCTAAAAAAAAATTAAATATACTGAAAAGGCTTTGTGGAACAAATTGGGGCTCAAAGCCAAAAATCCTCAAAACTACTAACACTACACTAATAAGGCCAATAATGGAATATGCAGCACCTATCTAGTCACCTTCGGCCTCATCGGTAAACGAAAAATTAGACAAAATACAAGCAAAAGCATCCAAGATTATCATTGGTGCAGTCTCATTCACTAACAACATCAGAGCCCAACAGGAATGTGGGCTTGACCTGCTGGAGGACAGATGAAAATTTGCTGCCATAAAATTCATAAATAATATCGGAAGCTACCAAAGTGATCATATCTCCCAAAAAACTTATGAACATTGGAATCAGAAATGCAGACTTCACAGATATCAACTTTACAATATGATGACACTATCAGGAAAGAAATAGGTCTTGATCAGCTAAATGCCCACATAAACAAAGAACCTCTATTTTCCAGTCCTTTACCTTCAAATACCTCCATAAATTTAAACCTTACCAAACTCTGTACAAAAAAAGAACCAAAGGAAATGCTCAAAGAAAAAGGCCTAAATACTATCAACCTTCTTTCATCCTCCAAACAGGTTATTTGTTATACCGATGGATCATCAGACACCAATATGATTAATGGAGGCGCTGTTGTTCTCCTTCTACTCCTGAACGGTGAAAAACTTTCAATAAAAGTTGGATCTGGGAGAATCGCTTCCAATTTTACCAGCGAACTCTACACAACAAATAAAGCACTGGAAGCCTACTTAAAACTATCATCATCTCAACAATCTGAAGGAATTATAATTTACAGTGACTCAAGATGACTCATAGCTATGGAGGCAATTAAAAATGGCAATACCAAGCTCACACAAGATATCCATAAACTCTTAAATCAACTAAAGTGTTTAGGAAAAAGTTGCATTTTACAATGGATTCCTGCTCATGTAGGCATTGATTACAATGAAGCAGCTGATAAATTAGCAAAAGAGGCCAGAGAACTCAACTAAGAAACTCACATGATAACTCTTGCTGATGCCAGTGCACTAGCAAAAGCTAAACTAATTCCACTGAAATCAGTGATACAACATCAAATTCCCGAAATCACTGCTGACAAAAAAGACTTCCACCACGATAGCTAGACTACGAACAGGACATTATAGAGTAATGAAGATCAATACAGATTATACGAGAACATATAGAGACTGCAACAACTGTCCCAATACTGAACTGACACCCACTCACATCTTTACCTGTCCAGCAGTTACAGCAGCCTTGCAAGAAATAGATCCTAATCCTGAACAACAGCTCTATACAAACAAAATCATCGACATAGCCAAAGCAGTACAAGGAGTACATGGAAACATCTAAGACTCTTCAAAGGACAAGACAACAACAAGTTAAGTCATGTTTTTTTAGGATTTTTGTAATTTTTTTCGAGGTGTCTCGGATATAAGGTATGGTGATGCATTTAGAATAATCCTTGTTGTGTGAGGGGTTTACATAAGTTTACTGGTTTCAATATTTTTTGGATTTTTTTTGGGCGGGGTAGCCATTGGCAGAGAAAGTGTCGAGAATGTGGTTTAGTTCTGTGGTTAGGGCATTGTCATTTGAACAGATAAGTTTAGCCCCCCTGTAGTGTAGTGTCTTAATGACTCTATAATGTTGCGAGGAGGGGTGGTGGGATTGTTGGTGAATGTATCTGCCTGTATGGGTGGGTTTTCTATAGACTGAGAAAACCAAGGTTCCATCAGGCTGGTGGGTGACTAGTGTGTGTCTAAGAAAGGAAGGCAGTTGTTTTTTTTTTTCTTCCAGGGTGAATTTGATTCTGGGGTTTTGGTTGTTTAAGTGTGTTAGGAAGGAGAGGAGTGCATCGGAGCCATGTCGCCAAATAGCGAACACATCATCAACATAGCGAAGCCCAAATGGTTGGTTTTTGTGAGGCAGAGTTTAAGGCTTTCTCTTCAAAAGTCTCCATGTAAAAGTTGGCCAAGGGAAGGGAGAGTGGACAACCCATGGCTGTCCCCTCTATTTGTTTGTAGAATTTTCCTTGCCAAACAAAATAGCCTGAGTTCATTGTGAACTGAAATAGGGCTGTGATATTGGGTGGAAATTTAGCTTGGATTAGCTCTAAGGATACTTTGATTGGGACATTTGTGAATAAGGAGGAGACATCAAAACTGACCATTATGTCAGTGTGTTTGAGTGTAAGGTTTTCTATGCTAGTTTTGAAGTTGGCTGAGTTTTTTTATGTGTGAAGATGTGTTGCCAGTATAGTGTGAGAGAACTTGGCCAAATGTTTAGCTAGTTTGTTTGTGGGGGAATCAATGCCATCCACTATGGGACGTAATGGCACATTTTCCTTATATATTTTGGGAGTCCATAAATACAGGGGGGGGGGGGGGTTATGGAGTTAAATGGTTTTAATCTGTTAGTGATTTCCACAGGCCAAGAAGTGATGACCTTCTTAAGGAGCCTGTGGAGTTTTCTAATTTGTTAGTTGGTGGGATTGTACTCGGAGTTAAATGTTATGGAGTTAAATGGTTTTAATCTGTTAGTGATTTCCACAGGCCAAGAAGTGATGACCTTCTTAAGGAGCCTGTGGAGTTTTCTAATTTGTGAGTTGGTGGGATTGTACTCGATAGTGAGGTAGGTAGCCCGATCTAACAATAGAGCTTTCAGCTTACCTGTGTAATCCTTTTGGTTAAGCAATACTGTGGCGTTCCCTTTATCAGCTTTGGTGATTATTATTTTCTTGTTTTTCTTTAATTCTAGTAGAGATTTAATTTCCTTACTGGGCATGTTGGGTTTTGGTGGTTTAGGTTTGGTCAGAACACAAGCCACATCCAGTCTAATATCGTTGGCGACGTGGTTTGGAAGGTGTCATATCCCGCGTTCAATTCGTATCATAAATTTCCTCCCGATATCACAGCCCTATTTCAGTTCACAATGAACTCAGGCTATTTTGTTTGGCAAGGAAAATTCTACAAACAAATAGAGGGGACAGCCATAGGTTCACCACTCTCTCCACCCTTGGCCAATTTCTTTATGGAGACCTTTGAAGAAAAAGCCTTGGCCTCTGCCCCACAAAAACCAACCATTTGGCTTCGCTATGTTGATGATGTTTCGCTATTTGGCCACATGGCTCCGATGCACTCTTCTCCTTCCTAACACACTTAAACAACCAAAACCCCAGAATCAAATTCACCCTAAAAGAGGAAAAAAACAACTGCCTTCCTTCTTAGACACACCCGCCAGCCTGATGGAACCTTGGTTTTCTCAGTCTATATAAAACCCACCCATACAGGCAGATACATTCACCAACAATCCCACCATCCCTCCTTGCAACAATATGGAGTCATTAAGACACTACACTACAGGGCTAAACTTATCTGTTCAAATGACAATGCCCTAACGACAGAACTAAACCACATTGTCAACACTTTCCATGCCAATGGCTATCCCCCCCCCCCCCCCACAAAAAAATCCAAAAAATATTGCTACCCCCCCGCCTCACAACAAGGATTTCTCTAAATCCATCACAATACCCTATATCCGAGGCACCTCGGAAAAAATTACAAAAATCCTAAAAAAACATGACTTAACTTCTTGTTACAGACCATATAAAAAAATTGGCATCCCTTATCTGCTCTACTAAAGACCAACCCCCCCACCCCAGACCTACCTGGTGTATACCAGGTCCCTTGCAGCTGTAAGCTGTCCTACTTTAGCCAAACAGGCAGGACAGCAAATATCAGAATTTCAGAACACAAGGACTACATCCGGTTTCACCAATACAGCCACTCTGGTCTTGCTTACCATGCGCTGGATACCTGCCATAGAATACAGTGGAAGAAAGCCATGATAATACACCGTAGTAAATACAAATATGAAAATTTTCTTCATATTCTTCAGGATCTTCCCGGTGTGTATCTAAATTTAGCAGATCTGAATCACTCAACTTCTCAGAATGAGATTTAATTAACTTAGATTAATTTGAAAAGCTTCTAAAATCATTTGCACAATGTGGAAGAATGTGCTTCCAAACGACTCGCGTATTGCTAGCAGTAATTTCATTGGACTTTGCGACTTTATAATCAGGCTGAGATTTCTCTGATTTGGTTAGAAAAGTCTTGGAAGGCATTCGTTTCCAAAAAAAGGCTGGTTTCATTGACATTAAATATTTGTTGATCACAATAGTCCCCTTCTTACACAATTTTCTTCTAAATCTCTGGATATCTCCTTATCTGCAATTGCAGCTTTGGCTGTAATTAGAACATTATGTAGTTCTAATTACAGTAACACTATTTCACTTTTTGAAATCCTCAAATCACCCAGCACTAACATGGAATTCTCCTTCTTTTCCATCATTGATAGCCCTTTCTTTCCAGGTTACAAAGAGACAATGCTTTTGATTTAATAAGGCCAGTGTATTGCAGGATCCGTTTTTGGTTACAAACTTCGATCCATGTAAAAAGAAGTCTCTCTAATTCAATCATTATAATACTTTGATTTTCAGTGCATGCATGATGAACTTCAAGCAGCCTTACCTTTCTCTTTGTATTCAGCAGTTGATTCACCCATTTTTGTGTTCTTGTCCTATTTTTGATATGGACTCGCCTTGTTCATTTTTCTTTATTATTACAAATTTTTCGTCCAATCAGATTACTTTTCGAATAATTTTCACACTTCTATTTTTTACTCACTAATTCTTTTACTCATGATTAAAGGTTAGAAAAATAATTTAAAATAATAAAGTAAGGAAAACAATTGCACGGGATATGATCAGCAAAATGCTTTGTAAAGCAGACGACATAAATTTTGGCCGTAAATTTGAAACATAGTGTACATGGTAATAGTGTAGTATGCCATTAAAAAATAACTTTGTAAAATGTTTCAAATCGGTAACTAAATTATTTCATACTGCGAGTGATTTTTTAAAATGGTTAGCCATAAAACATGTATAGATCGAAAATTTTTAAAATCTTTAACATTTATTTTTAAGATGTATATAGGCACACTAATCGAATTTTAGAGGCACACTAATTAAATTTGGGTATCGAAAAGAAATGACGCATTAATCGAGGGATTGCTGTAATTATTATCATTTCCTAGAACGGTACATATGTACTTAAACTAGAATTATTGAAAATGGTGGCTACACTCCTGATCGAGTTTGGAGACTGGCCTTTTTTTGGGGGTGGGGGGAATGCCAAGTAGAACTTATTTATTTTGTTGATGACTTTATTTTAAAGGCACCAACAAAAAAAAGTGTTGGGCGGCTTTAACGCAGCTAAGGATCATGTGACTATTATTTTGTAGCAATGCTTCAGGAGATCAGATGTTAAAACCGGTACTCAATAATCAGTCTCTAAGACGGTGGGCAATGAAAGGTGTGGATTTTACCATGTTACCAGTGCACTGGAAGGCAAATAAAAAAGGTTGGATTACAAAAGAAATTTTTAATGTATGGTTCCATCAATGAAGTTAAATGTTATTTGATGGGAAAAAAATCTGGACTTTAAAGTTTTATTGGTTATAGAGAATGCGCCTCTTTTAGAACACCCGAATGCAGAATTTTGTTTTCTGCCACCTAATACAACATCCTTAATACAGCGACTAGACCAGGTTGTAATCACTACCTACAAAACTTACTACATAAGAAGATTCCAATACATTTTAGATAAACTAGATAAGGATAATTTACTGACTTCTTTCTTTTAGTGTAGCACGGTGATCAGCATTCATTTTAGAAATTATGGACTTTACAACTGTGTTATAAATAACTATTTTAATTTCCCGACGTTTTGACCTTCATATTAAGGGTCATCATCTGGAGTATATACAAATATACAAGGACAAGCTGAGTTACATTTCGCACAGTTAGCTAAAGAAACAATGATTTGATCATCGGTTATTCTATTGGCATGACCTCTAGTGAAAAAAAAAATACAGATAAAATTACAAAGTAATTAATTATTTAGAAACTACATCAAAGCTAAATTCTATTTAAGATAACATGAGAGAAACATTCTTTCATATAGATAGTTTTATTAGAGTAATGATGTCCTATTTTTAACATTACAATTGTTATATTAGATTTAGGATTCTGGATTATCTACAGTCCTGTTTGTAGTTAACTCTTAAGGAGAAAGGTTCTGTGGGTAGAATATGTGCCTTCCATATGCTTGGGATTTTTAGACAATCATTATTGTTCAGATTGGGGTGGTTGATAAGAATCTCACAGGCTTCCTTAAATTTTCGTTCATACCATGTTTTGGTGTGATGTAAACAACTCATGCTTTTCCAGTCAATTCTATGTAAAGAGTTCAGGGCATGATCAGAAAGGCCAGCTACACCATAGTTGTTATATTTAATGTGTCATTTATGTTCCTTTTGTCTGATAGGAATTGTGCGTCCTGTTTCCCCTATATATACGTTCTTGTAGCAAGGCGTATACGTTGGTCATACATAACTGATAATTAACTTAAGGAATTTGCAATGCATAAAATAGATATTAATTAAAGGAAACTTTAATGAATGCCTTCAGTGTTTCAGCAATGTCATGTTGCCATCTTCATGATCATACAAATATGGTATGTGCATTCAGGCACTAACAAAAGGAAATGAAGAAGAAGGCAGGAAACTAATATTGTTCCTCAAGTCCTAATGGTTCCCCCTAGCGGGCTAATTGGGTTGTCTTGACCTTTGTACTGAAGTTCTCATGATGCAAGTCTCCCAAATTTGAGGTAGTCTCCTGCACCCAAATTTGTTGAGGTTTGGAATGTTATTTTGAGCTGCTGATGATTTCATGAATAATCTTTTGTACTTGAACTTGCTGCGGTGTATTATTTTAGTTTTCTTCCAATGAATTCTATGTATGGCAGGTATCTATGGCATGGTCTGCAAGCCCAGAGTGGCTGTATTGGTGAAACTGTATGTAGTCTTTGTGTTCTTAAATCCTGATATTCACTGTCCTACCTGTTTGGCCAAAGTAGGACAATTTACAGCTACAACAGTCCTGGTATATCCCAGGTAGGTCTAGGGGAAGCGGTTGGTTTTTGATAGAGCGGATAAGGGATGCCAACTTTTTATATGGTCTATAACAAGAAGTTAGGTCATTAATATAATTAACGGCTATTTTAGCCTGTTTTTGTTTAGGAGTGTCCCTTATATTTAATACATTGGCTAACATAACTCAAAAGGGGTATATATATATAATTTAGGACATTACGGGCTAGTGTAGAAGGCAATTATGGCAGAATAAAAATGTTGAAAAATTATGTACATACCTTGATTTTGGTTTAAAGATGCCGTCTAAATCCAAGCTCTTGTGGAAGGGTGGGGGGGAAAGAACATGGGGATGTACTTGGGACACGGGAAATAAGTTTGGGAACCCGGGTTACTATTAATAATATATATATATATATATATATATATTATTTTGTTGTGGGGAGAGGGGGGGGGAGGGTATCCTTATGTGGAAACTGGGGCATAAGGATACCCTTCCTTTCCCCCCCTCTCCCCACAACAAAATAATATATATATATATATTTATATATATATTATTAATAGTAACCCGGGTTCCCAAACTTATTTCCCCGTGTCCCAAGTACATCCCCATGTTCTTTCCCCCCCACCCTTCCACAAGAGCTTGGATTTAGAAGGCATCTTTAAACCAAAATCAAGGTATGTACATAATTTTTCAACATTTTTTATTCTGCCATAATTGCCTTCTACACTCGCCCGTAATGTCCTAAATTATATATATATACCCCTTTTGAGTTATGTTAGCCAATGTATTAAATATAAGGGACACTCCTAAACAAAAACACTATTAATATAACTAAACAAAAACACTATTAATATAATTAACGGCTAAAATAGCCGTTAATTATATTAATAGTGTTTTAGAGGAGTAGCATGGGAATTTCCCAGAAATTATACTTAAGTTAGGTCATATTTTTTGAGGATATTTGTTATTTTCTCAGGTGCCCCAGATGTAGGGGATGGTGATAGATTTAGTGTAATCTTTATTGTGAAAGGGGGGGGGGTTACTGGTTTTAGTATTTTTTGGATTTTTTGGGGTTGTAGCCATTGGCTAAGAAAGTGTTAAGGATGTGGTTTAGTTCAGTGGTTAGGGCATTGTCATCTGAGCAGATTAATTTTGCCCTGTTATATAGTGTTTTAATAACCTCATATTGTTGTAAGGGGGGGGGGGGATTGCTGGTGAATATATCTGCCTGTATGGGTGGGTTTTCTATAAACAGAGAGAACCAAAGATCCATCAGGCTGCAAGTGATTAGAGTGTCTAGGAAGGGGAGGGTGTTGTTTTCCTCTTTTTCCAAGGTGAACTGGACCTTTGGGGTGTTGGTTGTTTAAGTGTGTTAGGAAGGAGTGGAGTGTATATGAGCCATGTGGCCAAATAGCAAATTCATCATCCACGTACCGAAGCCAAATAGTGGGTTTTTGTGGGGCAGAGTTTAAGACTTCCTCTTTAAAGGTCTCCATAAAGAAGTTGGCCAAGGGTGGGGGAAAGTGGTGAACCCATGGATGTCCCCCTCTATCTATTTGTAGAATTTTCCTTGCCAAACGAAATAGCCTGAGTTCATTGTGAACTGATATAGGGCTGAGATATCGGACAGAAATTTGACTTGAATGAGCTCTAGGGCTTCCTTGAGTGGGTCATTTGTGAATAGGGAGCAGATCAAAACTGACCATTATGTCAGTGTGTTGGAGTGAGAGGTTTTCTACACTGGCTTTGAAGTGGGCTGAGTTTTTTTATGTGTGATGGTGTGTTGCCAGTATAGTATGTGAGTGCTTTGGCTAAATGTTTGGCTAATTTATGTGTGGGAATCAAAGCCATCAACTATGGGACGTAATAGCACATTTTGTTTGTGTGTTTTTGGAAGTCTTTATAATCGGGGCGGGGGGTGTCTAGAATTAAAAGGCTTTAGTTTGTTAGTAATTTCCACAGGCTAAGAATTGACCTTCTTAAGGAGTCTGCGGAGAGTTCTAATCTGAGAGCTCGTAGGATTATATTCATTAGGGAGGTAGGTAGTACGGTCTAATAATAAAGTCGTAAGCTTACCTGTGTAGTCCTTTTGGTTGAGAACCACCATGGTGTTTCCCTTATCCACTTTGGTGATTACTATTTTTTTTTTTTCCTTCATTTCTAGTAAGATTGCATATTCGTCTTTGGATAAGTTGGTTTTTGGAGGTCTTGCTTTGGTGAGAACACTGGCTACATCCAGTCTGACGTTGTTGGCAATATGGTTAGGAAGGTTGCGGATCCCATGCTCTATTCGGATCATTATTTCCTCGACAAGTATTCTTTTAGGTGCTAGGGCGAAATTGTTGCCACACAAAAGCACGGTGAGTGCTTCAGCCTTCAAAACTACGGAAGTGAGGTTGACTACCGTGTTGAGTGGTTGTTGTGGTACAGAAATAGAATCCCCTATATATGTTAGATTAAAGGTGCATTGAATACGGTATACTCCAGGGTGGGCCAATGGAGGGAGTGGGTTTTTGGATGAGGTAAGCTTTTTAATTTTGCAGGAGGTTTAAAGGTGGCTTTGAGGTTGTATTTCTGTAGTAGTCTGTTTATTTTATCTGATGCCCCTTTAATGTAAGGAATGGTTATAGTTTTATTGTAGTCTGGTTTATCTTTGTTTTTTATTGAGGTCTTCTAGAGAATTTTGTGTGTTTTGGCTGTAACTATTTTTTAGAAAAGGATTGCTGATAACTTTAAATTTGTTCTGTAAAAGAAGGATTGTGTCATTGATTGGGACATTCGTAAAGAGGGCAGAGACATCAAAACTGACTAATAAATCATCTTTTTCTAATGTAATGTCTTTGATTATGCATATGAAGTGTTGTGTGTTTTCGTGTGTTCCATAGACCCACTCCCTCCGCTGACCCACCCTGGAGTATATCGTATTTACTGCACCCGTAATCTACCATATAGAGGGGGAACAGGACGCACAATTTCTATCAGACAAAAGGAACATAAACGACACATTAAATATAATAACTATGATGAATCTGGCCTTTCTGATGCCCTGAACACTTTACTGTACATAGAATTGACTGGAAAAGCACCAGTTGTCTACATCACACCAAAACATGGTATGAATGCAAATTTAAGGAAGCCTGTGAGATTCTTATCAACCACCCCAATCTGAACAATAATGATTGTCTAAAAATCCCAAGCATATGGAAGGCACATATTCTACCCACAGAACCTTTCTCCTTAAGAGTTAACTACAAACAGGACTGTAGATAATCCAGAATCCTAAATCTAATATAACAGTTGTAATGTTAAAAATAGGACATCATTGTTACTATAAGAAAACTATCTATAAGAAGGAATGTTTCTATCATGTTATCTTAAATAGAATTTAGCTTTGATGTAGTTTCTAACTAATTAATTAATTTGTAATTTTATCTGTATATATATTATTTTTTCACCAGAAGTCATGCCAGTAAAATAACCAGTGATCAAATCATTATTTCTTTAGCTTATTGTGTGAATTATAACTCAGCTTGTCCTTGTATATTTGTATATACTCCAGATGATGACCTTAATATGAAGGTCGAAACGTTGGGAAATTAAAATAGTTATTTATAACACAGTTGTAAAGTACATAATTTCTAAAATGAATAATTTACTGACAGTTATTGATATATGGAAGAAATTTTTTATTTTGGATTGCATCAAACTTGCTAAGTTGGCATTATCAGAATTGTACCTTTGCATACAACTGAATATCCCAATATCATCAGATTAGTACATGCAGTTGACAGAGAATGATTTGATAATTTTTCATCTGCAAATGAATAATCATCAAATCCTTCTCTGCCTGTTTTATTAGTGACATACTATTTTCTTTAAGAAAGATGCATATGTATATACTTGAAATAAGTATTTAAAATAAAAAAAAATTCTATTAAAATTAAATAGGGTTTCGTTCAATGATTTTCGTGTTTTGTTTGAAAATAACTTATTGTTTGTGTCGGGGGTTTCACATTTGGAACCATTCTTCTATTTTTCTTTCATATGCACTGTATTCCTTTTTACATTTGTGATTTTCATTTACATGTTTTTTTTCTGGAACCAATCTATCATGTAAATGGAGAATTGGGTATACTTAGATTTTGCAATTCTTTAGATAGATGACTGCATGATAAGAATTGAAAGTTAAACTAGAGTGGATGTGAATAGGATATTAGACTAGTGCATTGGATTGGCTATCCGATAGGTATCAGCAAGTTGTGTATAGGAAGCAACATTCTGGAAGAGAAAAGTCACCAGTGGTGTGCGTCAGGGGTTTGTTTTAGGGCCATTGCTGTTTAACCTATGTGTTAATGATATTGGGGAAGATTTGGATTGCTTTCATGGCTTATAGTTCTGTTGCAGAATTTTTGTATTCTGTGAGCCATGTGGTTATTCAGGTGGAAAGCTGAAAAACAGATTTGCAGTAAACTCAGATCTTTGCCTCAGTGTTTCCTTGAGGCTTTGGAAGATGTTATTTTGGGTTGCTCTTGCTATGCTGTCAGTGTAGATACGAGGATCTTGGTGGAAGATCACATGTATACAAGTTGAATAGAGCTGGTGTAAACATAGATCCTTATGGCATTTCATCCCGTAGGATACATGTTCTGCTTCATGTTCAGATGAACCTTTATTTTCCTATTGGAAAGCATTTGTCCTTGCAAATTTAGAGTTTTTTTTTTTTTTTTTTTGGCAGTTTATTATTATTATTGCGGGCAACTCCAAGGAGTCCTTAGACTCATCGAGGCAGGCCCTAAACATCATGTCCATCACAACTATTCGACATTCACACTGTATCTATCATACTTTGCCTTGAACTCATTCACTGTCATAGCACCCACAACAGACTCTGGCAGCTTATTCCACTCTTTTACCGCTCTAAAAGAGTGGTAAAAGAGTGGAATAAGTCCTCCCACCACCAGTCCTGTTCTCAAAAATATCCTCTGAATTAATCCTATAGAAATCCTTCAGCAATTTGAATGTCTCAATCATATCTACCCTTTTCTGCCTATCAACCAATTTCTGCAACCCACAAATCTTCAACCTGTTTTCATTAGGTTCATTCCATAGACCTGCTATCATCTTGGTCACTTGCCTCTGGATCCTCTCAACCTCCACCCCATCAAAGAAGAAACCTAGATGACCAGATCTGTTGACCAGACAATAACTTGCTTATCTCTGCTCGTCAAAGTATTCTTCAGCATTCAAGTGATTTGATGAGCTGATTTAGCCACTTTTGCAATGTGCCTCCTAAACTTCACTCCCTATCCACCAACTCTCCCAAGTCCCTGGCCTCATCAATCTCCTGGAGTACAGTTCCGCCAATGTGATATACTGCTGCTAATCTTTTCACCCCCAAAATGCATAACCTTACATTTTGCCACATTAAATTGACATCCATTCTCCTTAGCCCAGACCTCCAATCTATACAAATCATCCTGCAAAATTTTGACATCTTCTGCATTCACTATTGCCCTACCCAACTTTGCATCATCAGCGAACAAATAAACCGTTCCTCTCAGATCCTTCCCTATATCGTTAATGAACAAATTGAAAAGTAGTGGTCCAAGAACAAAACCCTGCGGCACACCACTAGTCACAGGCCGTCTTTTGGACTCTACTCCTGAGTAAACTATTCTCTGGTATCTCTCCATCAACCACCCCCCTTTCCATCTCACCAACCCTATATCCATTCCCATATGTTGCAGTTTATGGATTAGACTTCCATATGGTATCCTGTCAAAGGCCTTAGCCAGGTCCAGCAGTATCACTGTAAACCCATTACCCTTATCCAGTTCATTCGTCATTGTGTTATAAAACCTGAGTAAGTTACTGAGGCATGATCTACCCTTCACAAAACCATGCTGTCCCCCATACAACATCTCATTTTCATCAATCCATTCTTGTATTTTTCCCTTGACTACTTTCTCCAAGACCTTGACAATGACTCCTGATATCCTGATCGGTCAGTAATTTTCAACAGCAGTCTTGGAACCTCCTTTATGCAGTGGAACTATTTTCCCCTCTTTCCACCCCTTTGGGACTAAACCAGACCCGAGACTCAGATTAAACAATAAGGTCAAGGGCACTGACAGTTCTTTAGCCGCTTCACGTAAGACCCTTGCTGATATACCATCCAACCCCACAAATGTATTCACATTAAGATTCTGTAATAGACTATTCACCTCCACTTCATTCACCACAATTCCCATATAAACTAATGGTTCCTTCATTCCTTCAACGTCGCCACCTGGATGATATACTCTTGCAAAGTGCTCACTCAGTGATTCACTATATCGACTAATTTAGTGACCTCCCTACCATTGGCGTTCCTTAAAATTAATCTGCCGTGTGCTATTTTTTAAATTTATTTTTTACTATAAGTTTTATACTATAAATCAGTGGTGTTCATCCTTTTTTGCTACGCGAGCTAGTTTTCTATAAAAAGTTATTTGGTGATCTACTCTCTTATATATAAATTATTCAGTGATCTACTCTTTTATATAGATCATGTTATCCCAACCTGTTTGCTGATTACACACAAATAAACAACTAAAAAAAAAATACACAACTAAAAACTTTATTTGTGTATTTAAAAATTTTTAAATAAACAAATAAAAATTTGGGAGCCAGGCTCACTGAAGAGACCTCAATAAAGGTCGAAACTAGTCTAGGTTGTGGCCCTTCCCTTAATGCATAACATTAGACATATCTGCAAGGAGACGTGTTTTGCATTATGGGAGATACTGAGATAGGAGTGTTGGTAGCTTGCTCCACCTTTGCAAGGAGTTTCTGGTGTTGTACCACCTTACCCCAGTCCTGAAGATACTTTCAGGCACAAACTTTGTTTGCTCACACTTGGATAAAGGATTAAACTAAATTTATTGTGCTTTGGAATATTTAAGCTACAATCGAGTTTTAACACTTTGCTTATAATCGTATTCACTCAGCTCGCTGTTTGACTTCCACTGATCCAAATTAATTCATTTACCCGGACTTATAAAAAAATTACTGATTTGACAATTTTAACGAAAAATATATAAACAATAGCAATACACTTAAAGCGAATTAAAAATAATACAAAATAATGATAATAAAATATTATGTTTTCAGTTTTAATTAAATTTGTAAGTAAGGAGGAATACACAAGAGATCGACCAAAAATTGCTCTGCGATTGACGGGTTGAACACCCCTGCTATAAACCTTTCTTCCATATGGTATCATAAGCTGATATTAGGTCTATGAAGAGAGTACTTGTTTTTAAACTCTTTTGGTATCCAGCTTCTGTGTGGATTGTAAGGGCCAGGACCTGCTCACAGTGTCTGCTGCCAGGCCAAAACCCAGCATATTCATTGGGTAAGATGGCTTCTATTTTTGAAATATCCTAGAAATGTTTGTAAAGAGTGGAGAGCAATGCTATAAGACAGTAACTGTTAGGGTCATCATTTGACTTGTTGGATTTTAGCAAGACTATTATCTTTGATTCATGCCAAAGGTTCAGGAGTCATTCATCGTTTGTTATTGAGGAGAAGATAGATAGTCAGGTTTTGCTTTTAGACCAAGGTGTGTAAGAAAATCCAAAAGCCTTACCAGCTTTGGCTAGTTTGAGGGCTGCATCAATTTCATGTAGACTTACTGTTGTGGAATTTGCTGTAGATGTAGAACAAGTGATGAGAAAACTTTTTCATCATGTTCATATTAAATCTTTACATGTACAAATCAGTGATCTTTCACAAAATATTTTTCATGCTGTTAGTTAAATCCACTTCAGCCAGAGAAATGTTCTGTGACTTATGGTGTTATAATGTTTATACACATACTGGCCACTAAATTAGATATTTTTATTTAATACCATGTTAGACCTTTAATCTGAATTACAGCATATATGCGGTTTGACATAGATTCTGCAAGGTGTTGGATTGCACTAGCATATCAGGTGTTCACCAGACCATCCTTTAACTGGCTCAGATTTGATGGAAGAGGCTTTGCCCCTGGATCTGTTTTTCATGTTCCATGCATTCTCAACGGGGTTCTATTTCTGGCTTTGTGGTGGCCAGGGAAGGTGGTAGAAGTCATTGTCATTAAGACTATTACATTATTATTGGGAATTTACAATGTATACTGGAATATTAATTAAAAGAAACTTTAATAAATACTTCCTATATTTCGGCAATGTCACATTGACATCTTCATGGGAACATACAAATATGACACATGCACGCAGGCACTACAAAAAAGCAAATGAGGCAGAAGACAAGAAACTATTATTGTTCCTAAAGTCATAATGGTGCCCCCTATATTGGGTTGTCTTGGCCGTTGGGCTGATGTTCTCATGATGTAAGTCTCCCAAATTTGGGGCAGTCTCATGCACCCAAATTTGTTGAAGTTTGGAACGTTTTGAGCTGAGGCTGATTCTATGAATAATCTTTCATACTTAAACTTGCTGCGGTGTATTACTTTGTCTTTCTTCCAACATATTCTGTGGCAGGTATCCAGAACATGGTCTGCAAGCCCAGAGTGGCTGTACTGGTGAAACTGGATGTAGTCTTTGTATTCCGAAATCATGACATTCGCTGTCCTGCCTGTTTGGCCAAAATAGGACAGTTTACACCTTCAAGGGACCTGATATACCCCAGGTAGGTCTAGGGGAAGTGGTTGGTCTTTGGTAGAGCAGATAAGGCATGTCAATTTTTTATATGATTTGTAACAAGAAGTCAGGTCATATTTTTTTAAGGATTTTGGTTATTTTTCAGAGGTGGTGTGGATGTAGGGAATGGTGATAGATTTTACGTAATCTTTATTGTGAAAGGGGGGGGGGGGGTTGTGGTTTACTGGTTTTAATATTTTGTGGATTTTTTTGGGGGTTGTAGCCATTGGCCAAGAAAATATTAAGGATGTGGTTTAGTCCTGCGGTTAGGGCATTGTCATCTGAACAGATTAATTTAGCCCTGTTATATAGTGTTTTAATAACCCCATATTGTTGTGAGGGCAGGGGATTGCTTGTGAATGTATCTGCCTGTATGGGTGGGTTTTTTGTAAACAGAGAAAACCAAGGATCCATCAGGCTGGCGAGTGATTAGAGTGTTTAGGAAAGGGAGGCTGTTGTTTTCCTCTTTTTCCAAGGTGAACTTGATTTTGCGGTTGGTTGTTTAAGTGTGTTAAGGAGAGGAGTGTATTAGAGCCATGTGGCCAAATAGCGAACACATCATTAATGTAGCGAAGCCAAACAGTGGGTTTTTGTGGGGGGCAGAGTTTAAAGCTTCCTCTTCAAGTCTCTGTAAAAAAGGTGGCCAAGGGTCGGGAGAGTGGTGAACCCATGGCTGTCCCCTCTATCTGTTTGTAGAATTTTCCTTGCCAAACGAAATAGCCCGAGTTCATTTGGAACTGAGATAGGGCTGAGATATTGGGAGGAAATTTGACTTGAATGAGCTCTAAGGTTTCCTTGAGTGAGACATTTGTGAATAGGGAGGAGACATCAAAACTGACCATTATGTCAGTATGTTGGAGTGAGAGGTTTTCTATACTGGCTTTGAAGAGGGATGATTTATGTGTGATGGTGTGTTGCCAGTGTAGTGTGTGACCTCTTTGGCTAAATGTTTGGCTAATTTATGTGTATGGGAATCAAAGCAATCCACTATGGCAGGTAATGGCACATTTTGTTTATGGATTTTTGGAAGTCCATATATTCGGGGGAAGGGCGGTATAGAGTAGGTTTCAGTTTGTTGGTAACTTCCACAGGCCAAGAAGTGACCTTCTTAAGGAGCCTATGGAGTGTTCTAATTTGAGTGCTGGTGGGATTATATTCAATAGGGAGGTAGGTAGCCAGATCTAATAATAAAGCATTGAGCTTACCTGTGTAGTCCTTTTGGTTGAGAACCACAGTGGCGTTTCCCTTATCTGGTTTGGTGATTTCTATTTCTTTGTTTTTCTTTTGTTTTTCTCTCTGCATTTCTTGTAGAGCTTTATATTCACCTTTGGATATGTTGATTTTTGGTGGTCTTGCTTTGGTGAGAACACCGGTTACGTCCAGTGTGACATTGTTGGCAATATGGTTTGGAAGGTTGTGGGTACCATGTTCTATCTTGATCATTATTTCTTTGGCAGATATTTTTTAGGAGATATGGCGAAATTGTGGCCACGTGCAAGAGCGATGAGTAATTCAGGCTTCAAAACAACAGAAGAGAGGTTGACTACAGTGTTGAGTGGTTGCTGTGATACGCAGGTAGAGCCCTTTTTCAAGTTATCAAATTTCTTGATGTGCTGGATAAGTAGGGAATAGTGATAGATTTAGTGTAATCTTTATTGTGAAGGAGGTGAGGGGGATTTTAGTTTACTGGTTTTAATATTTTTTGGATTTTTTGTAGGGTTGTAGCCATTGGCTAAGAAAGTATTAAGGATGTAGTTTAGTTCCATGGTTAGGGCATTCTCATCTGAACAGATTAATTTGGCCCTGTTATATAGTGTTTTAATAACCCCATATTGTTGTGAGGGTGGGGGGATTGCTTGTGAATGTATCTGCCTGTATGGGTGGGTTTTCTGTAAACAGAGAAAACCAAGGATCCATCAGGCTGGTGAGTGATTAGAGTGTCTAGGAAATTGAGGCTGTTGTTTTCCTCTTTTCCAAGGTGAACAGGATTCTGGGGTGTTGGTTGTTTAAGTGTGTTAAGAAGGAGTGGAGTGTATCTGAGCCATTTGGCCAAATAGCGAACACATCATGTAGCGAAGCCAAACAGTGGGTTTTTATGGGGCAGAGTTTTTCTGTTTACAGAAAACTCACCCATACAGGCAGATAAATTCACGAGCAATCCCCCTTCCCTCACAACAATATGGGGTTATTAAAACACTATATAAATAACAGGGCTAAATTAATCCATTCAGATGACAATGCCCTAACCACTGAACTAAACCACATCCTTAATACTTTCTTAGCCAATAGCTACAACCCCCCAAAAAAATCCAAAAAATATTACAACCAGTAAACCACAACCCTCCTCCCTTCCCTTCACAATAAAGACTATGCTAAATCTATCACTATTCCCTACATCCAGAGCACTTCTGAAAAAATAACCAAAATCCTTAAAAAATATGACCTGACTTCTTGTTTACAAACCATATAAAAAATTGTCATCCCTTATCTGCTCTACCAAAGACTATCCACTTCCCCTAGACCTACCTGGGGTATACCAGGTCCCTTGCAGCTGTAAACTGTCCTACTATGGCCAAACAGACAAAACAGCAAATATCAAGATTTTGGAACACAAAGTCTGCATCCAGTTTCACCAGTACAGCCACTCTGGGCTTGCAGACCATTCTCTGGATACTTGCCCCAGAATACATTGGAAGAAAGACAAAGTAATACACCGCAGCAAGTTTAAGTATGAAAGATTATTCATAGAATTAGCCTCAGCTCTAAAAAAATGTTCCAAATCTCAACAAATTTGGGTGCATGAGACTGTCCCAAATTTGGGAGATTTAAATCATGAGCACATCAGCCCAATGGCTAAGACAACCCAATATTATAGCCCATGGGGGGGTGGAGGGGAGACCATTAGGACTTTAGGAACAACGATAGTTTCTCGTCTTTTGCCTTTTGTAGTGCCTGTATGCATGTGTCATATTTGTGTGTTCCCATGAAGATGGCAATGTGACATTGCTGAAATATAGGAAGTATTTATTAAAGTTTCTTAATTCCTTAAATAATTTAATAGTCATGTGTTGCCAACGTATAAGTCTTTCTACAAGAATCACTGTCATTAAGATAGAAGATATTATATCTTGAAGAGAGGAGCTGTTGCAAATATTCAGGGCAAGAACACGTTTTGTGGCTTGTAGTTGCATACAAATGCGTAATTAACATTGAATTTAAGTTAGGAATTATCTTTAAATTGTGGCATTGTTTTAAAAAGCAAATCCTCACTCATTGCTTACCTTGTTAAACAGAAAGTTTTCCAAGTTTACTGGTCTTTTTGGTCATTTCTTGCCTGTGAAGGATATCAAATGCAAATATTTCAACCAGAACTAACTGGTCATCATTGCATTTTACAAGGTGAGGCTAGCTGTAATCAAGCCCTAAAATCATTGAGACATAATTACCATCTCACCATAAGGAAAGAAGACAAGGGTGAAGCTGTAGTTATCATGGACACCATTAGTACAAAAAAAAAAAAATTGGTTTCAGTTAGAATTGACGATTTTAAGAGTTAATACATTTAACTCTCACTAGAAGAAATTTCTAAAGTCCCTACTACTGCCTCATAGGTGCAGTGATATGCTAAAATAAATTCAGCATGGCACTATCAATTATAATGGATTGTTCCTTTCAGTCCCTAGGAATTGTTATACTTAGAATCACTATAATAAACTCCTAATACTACATGACTTATTTTTCACGGTATTAACAACACCACAAACACTTTTATCAACAAAGATGTTTTATTAATGCTAATATTTCGCTGATTTTCAAATCAGCATCATCAGAGCACAACACACATGCAAATGCGACAGTGAATGAGTGAAACAATATACTTGCAAAAGACAAAAGATCTAAAGTCCTATTTTTGGCGCCCTCTAACGAAAAAAAAAAAAAAAAAAAAAAACAGTTATCCAGGAGTTTTTCTTAGGATAACCGTCTCCCAAATTTTTGGCAAATTAATGCAACCATATTTGTTAAGGTTGGGAGAATTCTTCAAAGCCATTGCTGACTCAAAAAATAATCTTTCAGATCTATAACGACTCCTAAATAGCACATTTGTTTTCCTCCATCTAATCCTGTTTGAAGGAGTGTCCAAAGCGTGGTCTGCCAGTCCCGACTTGCCATAGTAATAGTAGCGAATGTATCTTTCATGTTTTTCCAGGCGGATGTTCACTGATCTTCCTGTTTGCCCATAATAGGCCAAGTCACAGTCACATGGAACTTCATACACTCCTGGGTGTGCTAAAGGGTGAAGTTTATCCTTTGGCGAGCGGATCAGAGTTGCCAGCTTGACATGAGGTTTGAAGGTGGTGCGAAGGCCATGTTTCAACAATACTTTGGCTATCTTTTCCGATGTACCTCTGATATAGGGAATAGAAATGGTCATGTTGTATTCTTGTGTATTAGGGGAGGGCAAAGTAATAGGCCTATGTAGTATTTTATCTATTTTGTAGGGATTGTAGCCGTTGGCTAAGAACGTATGGCGCAGGTACTGGAGTTCAGTGGTCAGAGCTGTATCGTTAGAACAAATGGCTCTGGCTCTGTGTGTCAGTGTTTTTAAAATGCCGTACTGTTGGACTGGATGATGATGTGATTGTTTATGTAGGTATCTTCCTGTGTGTGTAGGCTTCCTGTAAATAGAAAAAGATAGTGATCCATCTGAAAGGCGGGTGACTAATGTGTCAAGAAATGGTAAACAGTTATTTGATTCTTTTTCTACTGTGAAGTGAATTTTGGGGTGTTGGCTGTTTAGGTAGGTGACAAAAGCATCCAAAGTGTCTTGTCCATGGGGCCAGATGGCAAACACATCATCTACATAGCGCAACCACACTAGTGGCTTGTATGTAGCTGTGGTAGGTACTTTGTTTTCAAAGTGTTCCATGTAAAAATTTGCTAAGGGGGGAACCCATAGCAGTACCATTGATCTGTTTGTAGAATTTCCCCTCCCATGTAAAGTAACCTGCATTCATGGTAAATTGAAATAATTCAAAAATATCTGGGGGGAATTTAGACTTGATTAAATCAAGAGTGTCTATAAGTGGTACATTGGTAAATAGGGAGGTGACATCGAAACTAACCATTATGTCTGATTTTTTTAGGATTAGATTTTTAACCAATGTTTTGAAATGGATTGAATTTTTTACAAAAGTAGAGGAGTTGCCAGTAAGAGGGGCAAGCGACTTAGCTAAATGCCGGGCCAGTTTATATGTGGGACTATCTATGCTATCCACTATGGGGCGTAGGGGAATATTAGTTTTGTGGATTTTGGGTAATCCATAAATACGGGGTGTTTTAACATGAATTGGTTTTATTTTCCTGATGATTTCTTTGGGCCATGATGTCACTTTTTTCAGTAATTTTCGGACTTTTTTCTTTTGCAACATCGTAGGGTCTCGATGTATAATTTGATATGTGGAAATGTCACATATGAGATCCTGCATTTTTCTGTTATACTCTTCTTTATTCATGATAACTGTTGCATTACCTTTATCGGCTTTTGTAATAATAATATTTTTATTATTATATAACTTTTTAGGGCAGTTATTTGTTAACGTGGCATATTGCTTTTTGGAGGCTTAGCCTTGTTTATAATACTTGCTATGTCTAGTCGCACGTTATTGGCCATTGCTGGCGGAAGATCGTGGATACCCCGTTCTACTTTCATCATAATTTCGAGTTTAGGAATTTGTTTGGGCGCGACGGCAAAGTTATGTCCTAAACTGAGAGCGTTCTTGGCTTCTTCAGTGAGTATTTCAGACGATAGGTTTACGACCACGTGGTCTCGTCGAAGTTGCGGTCGGGACTTCGTATGTTGGCGCTGTTGTAGTAGTTCAAATTTCTTTAGGTGTTTGCTTTTTTACTTTTGTGAATTCTTTTTTTTTTTTTTTTTTTTTTTTTCCAGCAAAAAAAGAATTCACAAAAGTGAATTTGTGAATCAATTCCTTGACATTTTAATAAAGAAACAATCCAATAATAGTATCAACCTATCTGTATACAGAAAACCTACAAATACTGGACATTACCTCCATTTCAACTCAGCTCATCACATAGCTCAGAAACTTAGCATTATCCATAGTCTCAAGAAAAGAGCTATGCAGTATACGACAGACAAGGATGACCTACTAACAGAATTAACCACAATATCCAGAGAACTTTCTTTAAATGGTTACCCTAAAAGACTCTATAACAAGATTCTATTTACTGATATACCACATCCACAACGTGGTGACGTCCAATACATCAGTACAATTACAATTCCTTTTGTCAACAACCTTTCCAAAAAATTAGCTAACCTTTTAAAACCATACAAGATCAGAGTGGCATTCAAATCAATCAATACTATTCGGAAATTTTTAAGATCACCGAAAGATCCTCACCCATTCTACAAATACTCTGGAGTATATAATATTCCTTGCTCATGTGGTATTAGTTACATAGGTCAGACATCTAGAAGCTTCGAAACGAGAAAGAAAGAACACATAGGATATGTCAGAAATAACAGACAAGACATTTCAGGCCTTTCATGCCACTTTGCCTCTACTAACCATCACATTGAGTGGGATAAGAGCTATGCCATACATAGAAGATAACTACCATTCAAGAACCTTTAAAGAAGCAGCTACAGTCGTCCGTAAAACTGAAAACCTAAACAAGAATCAAGGTCTAATTTTACCAGAAATTTGGAAAACTTTTATCAGATCATTAAATATCAAAGAAATGAACTTTCATAACAATTACGTCATGAGTCATCACGAATAAATCACGTTAACGAGACACGCACATTGTCACGCACAATACCAATTTTTTGTATGATTTAGAACCATCGGTTATAACCTAGTCTGTAACCTTCATTTTGTGCTTACTGATTTGTATTCCCTGAGGATGCCAATAGAAACAGATTGGCGAAACATGTAGGAAGATAAAAATAAAGCTACTTGATAAAGATTTTATAAAAAAGTGTAATAGTCTTATAGTTGAGTCTTATTTCAAAAGCTTTAATTGATTCTAAGTATGCTTTAGATTTTTAATTTTGCTAATTACACTTCACATTTTTCTGAGTTGGAAAATGTATGAAGTTCAGTATCTGATCCATTAATAATTTGTGAGCTGTGGAGATACTTCAATTTGTATTTTTTACTATTTTTAGAGACATGTTTGGTGTATAATTCATATACCTTTGGTATAAATACCTAGAACAAAAGTGATATTAAAGCAACTGATATAACTATAAGAAAGAACATACTAATAGCAGAGTTATGAAGGTAACTTATGTTCTTATATCCTCATATGTTCTTTCTTGTGGTTATATCAGTTGCTTTAATATAATTTTTGTTCTATGGTTATCAGAACTTTTATTTTACTAATAACCTTGAGCTAAGCATATGAGGGGGGAGGGGTCTGGAAAGTTCTGATAAACCCCATAGAATAAAAATGATATTAAAGCAACTGATATAACCACAAGAAAGAACATAGGATATAAGAACATAAGTTACCTTCATAACTCTGCTACTAGTATGTTCTTTCTTGTTGTTATATCAGTTGCTTTAACATCATTTTTGTTCTAGGTGTTTATCAGAACTTTCCAGACCCCCCCCCCCCCTTTCATGTGCTGGTTTTGTCTATAACAGAACAATAAACAAGAATAAGGAGAAAATTCCATTTAATATTATTAGGAGTTTGTTATAGTGATTCTAACTATAACAAATTCCTAGGGACCACAGGAAGAATATGCTGTAATTGTTAGTGCACCTATGGTGTAGTAGTAAGGACTTTTTTAGGAGTTTGTTATGGTGAAAGTTAAATGCACATTATTAAATTATTGACAATCTTAAAATTGTCAGTTCGAATCAAAACCATTACTATTCTCTTAATCCTTATTAAGGGAGGTTATGAGATGAAGGGGATATTACAGATTATCTATACTAATCGCAGAATTATTCGAAATAAGGGCAAGAGGTTTTCAGCATTGGTTAGCTTAACTTGGCCAAAGTTATGCAGCATCTCAGGAGTAAGGTATTAGGAAAATTGATGAAAGATAGGATTCATGAGCGGATGTATAGGAATACGATACTGTATAAGGGACAACATGGCTCTGTGAAGGGTAGGTCATGCCTTTGTAATTTGCTTACTTTTTATAATCAAAGATACAGTAGCTGCAAGTGACAATGGTGTTGGTTAAGGTAAATGGTAAATTCAGTGTCTTTGCAAAAACATTTGACAATATTCCACATAGAATTCTATTGCATAAATTGGAGCAAATGGGAATGGATATGAATCTGGTGATTTGGATTAGAGGGTGGCTGATGGACATATATCAAAGAGTTAAGTATAAAATCACACAGTGATATGCCACAGTGATCAACTTTTTAATATGTAAATATTTCATCTTATGTATCATAAGACATCATCAGTAGAATTAATAAACAACAATAGGAAGAAATTAAAAAAAAAAAAAAAAAAACATTAATGCGTATGCTTAAATTGGAATCCCTCTATGTATAGTATGTATATTAGTGTGTTTAAGGATTAAGGAGAATTATGATAGGTATTGTGTAAATGATGACTAGTGTGTGAATAAATGAATCTCCCATAATGAGTCTTCTGACTTACGGAGATGCCTGCATAATAATAATAATAATGCATAATCTGGATGGCTTGTATTTGAATGGATTTGGGTCAGGAATCTTAAGAAAATGTTGTTCAGGGAGAGTTCAGAATTGCAGTCAGGGAAACTAGAATGTTTAGGGGAGATGAAGATGAGTGTGGATCCAGGCAACTTAGTGGTTAGTAAGTGGGAGAGTGATCATATGATACAAAATGTAGCACTCCAAGTTCTTAACTTTATTGAACTAAGCAAGACAAGGTATAAGGGAAGATATGGGATGAAGGGAATATTGCAGATTATATATACTAATGCCAGAAGTATTTGAAATACTTCTCGCATTAGTATATATGACCAAGTTGGTTAGCTAAACTTGGTCAAAGAGATAGGCATTACTGAGGCTTGGTTGACTGAGGATGAGGTAGGTATAGGAATAGAATGCAAAAGATACAGTAGCTTCAGAGAGTACAGAAGGAACAGGATGGAGGGAGGAGTTTTCTAATGATAGCAGAGGAATTGAACCCAAACAAAGTAAAAACACACCAGAAGGACAGAGATGCAGAGGACGGTTCATTTGAGGCTATCTGGTGTGAGTGAGGCCAATAGGATGAAATATATAATTAGTTGCTGTTGTAATCCTGAGACTATAAGGGAGAATGTATATGCCATGCATTAGCAAATTAGCACAATGAGTGCAGATCAAGTAATTATTATGGGAGATTTCCACTATGGGGACATAGATTGGAAAAGAGGAATGGTCACAGGAAGGGAAGGAAATGGAATTTATATAGCTGCTGAGAGATAATTACCTGAGGCAGCATATAATGGGGGGAACACAAGGTTTGAGAATGCTGGTCATAGCATAGAGAAAACAGTTAACTAATCTAGTTACACTCCCTCTGCTTGTGAGTAGTGACCGTGTAGTCTTGACTTGGGATATAGCCAGATATGAAGAATTTTCTCTTAAGAAGGACATATATGTGGAATTACAAAGCAGGTGGTCATGACAAACTGAGGAGTCAGCTTTCAGCAGTACCATTGCATAAGAATTTGGAAAGGAGAGCTAACCACATCTGGACTGCTCTGTGCAGATCTAGACACCTGGATTCTGTGGGAATAAGGAAGTGGTGGAGAAGGGTCCAGAGGCAAGTGACAAAGATTGTGGCAGGTCTATGGAATGCTTGCTATAAGAATAGATTGAAGATCTGTGGCCTTCAAAACTAGCCAATAGGTAGAAAAGAGGCCATGATAGAAGCATATAAGTTGATAAAGGTGATATTATAGGTTTGACACTGAAGACTGTTTTCAGTACATAGAATGAAGAGAGACACCAGGGATTACCCCCTGGAAATTCTTTAAGAGTGTGATGGTTAACCTAGGATGTTAGGACTAGATTTTTTTGCTTGGAAGCTTGTGAGTACTTCATCAGTGAATGAGTTTAAGGAGAGATATGATAGGTATTGTATGAATATTGTGTGAATAATAGATATTCCATGATGAGTCTTCTCACTCTATGGAGATATTTGCACAATAATAATAATGTTTGCAACAGGAATGATGCTAAACAACATATGAATTTCTCTTACTAGAAAGAAGTAATATTTAAAGTATATGTTTTGGGCCG